>NC_058408.1:54233599-54395823 GCF_002201575.2 Neomonachus schauinslandi
CCCCCCCCCCCCCCCCACGGAGGCAAAGGAAGAGAAATACTGAAGGGGATGCTAATAACAGGGCCTAGGCATTGCTGAAAGGCAGTAATGCAGCTGGTATAGCTTCTATCTAGCTGGTTGGTCTGGAAAGACTATAGAAGTGTTTAGAACCAAAATGTTGGCTTGAATTGCTGGCTCTCAAATGCAACACTCCAGTCCCAATTCTTCTCACAATATATATAAGAAGAAGGCAAACATCCCACTCACATTCTGAATTATTCTGATCAGGCTTCCTGCCACTCATTTCCTTAGCTCATTCAGTGGGATTCCTGCTCAGTTTACATAACCCTTTTCTCTGTTTTAAAAAATACTTGACTCTGGGCACCTGGGTGGCTCAGTCGTTAAGCATCTGCCTTTCGCTCAGGTCATGATCCCAGGGTCCTGGGATCGAGCCCTGCATCGGCTCCCTGCTCCATGGGAAGCCTGCTTCTCCCTCTCTCACTCCCCTTGCTTGTGTTCCCTCTCTCGCTGTGCTTCTCTCTGTCAAATGGATAAATAAAATCTTTAAAAAGAAAAAAATAGGGGCGCCTGGGTGGCTCAGTTGGTTAAGCGACTGCCTTCGGCTCAGGTCATGATCCTGGAGTCCCGGGATCGAGTTCCGCATCGGGCTCCCTGCTCGGCAGGGAGTCTGCTTCTCCCTCTGACCCTCCCCCTCTCTCTCTCTCTCTCTCTCTCTCTCTCTCATTCTCTCTCTCAAATAAATAAATAAATAAAATCTTTAAAAAAATAAAAATAAAAAATAAAATAAATAAATAAAAAGAAAAAAATACTTGACTCTGATTGCTCAGTTCAATTCCTTGCCTCTCTTCCTTGTCTCTTTTTTAAGGCACAATCAGTTTCCTCAACTATTTTTAACCATTAAATTTCCAATCTCTTTTGCTCTGAATACCAAACTGAAAGGCTGCAGTTGTTAAGAATATATTTATTTTGTCAAAATCATCAAAATTGTAAACATGTATACCAAAATAATACTGATCTAGAAGACACCATCTTTAGACATTTATTCCCTTATTAACTATTTAAATATTCTAGAAATTGATTTATATAGAATCAAGGAATTAAGATTTTGCTATTGGTTATTATATTAATTTTATATTCCTAAATTCATTTCACAACCATCATTCACTTAACAAAGATTCATTGGGCAACTGCCATAAGCCAGCTTGATGCTCAGTTTTTGTCAAACTACCTGATATTAAAAACCAGTCTTGTGGGGCACCTGGGTGGCTCAGTCAGTTAAAGTGGCTGCCTTGGGCTCAGGTCGTGATCCCAGAGTCCTGGGATCCAGCCCTGTGTCGGGCTCCCTGCTCAGAGGAGAGCCTGCTTCTCCCTCTCCCTCTGCCTGCCGCTCTGCCTGCTTGTTCTCTCTCTGTGTCAAATAAATAAATAAAATCTTAAAAGAAAAAAAAAACAGTCTTGAGTGGCAGGTTGACTATACAGATAAATTGTCATACCAGAGAGAAATATTTTATAAATATCAAGGGAAAACACAAAAAAATAAATGGCCAAACCTGCTCTGAGAAGGCCTCAGAAGATTTGATGCTGAAATCATGATAGTGAAGCTTCCAAACAGAGCTGGACATCGACCAAATGACAAATTACTTCTAAAGAGCTTATTGTTAAAATTACACTGAATACTCTTAAGTAATAAGGAATATTCAATGTAGAAAGAATGCAATATATATGATGTTAGGAAGCAATATATATAATTTTTTAATTTAAATATATAATTTATAATTTTTAATTATAATTTTATTTAATTTAATTTTATATAAAATATAAATTTTATATAAAATATAAATAAATATAATTTTATTTAATTTAAATATATAATTCTGAGAGAAACTTTTAATTATGGTCTGAGTGAAAGTAGTATCAGATATTTTTTAATACAAAAAAATGTTTTAATAAAAGCCAATATTTTAAATGCTATTTAGGGTAGTGTTTAATTATTTTGGTGGCACCTCAATATAAAAATTTACTTCTAAGCATGGACCACATTTTTCCCTAGGGGAAAAAAAATAACACTTGAAGGCCTTTCTAGCCAATAAAACCAAAATTATACACTTATAAAAGTTACTAACCATTGATTAATCAGATCGTGAGAGCCATGCTATTACGTTTCTCTTGGAACAAACACAAGATGAGGCAAGATTTCCACGCCTTCAAGAGTAACTAGTTCACTGCCTTAAGCAAAGACTCAGGTTATTAGGTACCATCTGTTCATAGTTCCATACCAAACATAAATCGAGAAAATAAACCAAAGACCAGAACAAAAATTTTTTATGCACATGACTTGAGTTGATTGGTTTGGCTAACCTAAAGGTATGGGCTCTGTTTTGATCCAAAAGCCATAAACTTCCAATGCTGGCCACTCACTACAAACTGAGGAGGAATAATGATTTTACTGCTCATTAAAGCATACAATAATTTTATTCCATTTCTGTAAATTAAAACCTGCCCACAAATCCTAGTGATCCTTTATTTATGAAAGCATAACGCTGGATTCATTCAGAAAATGAGAACACATTTATTTATTATTATGAAATAATCACATTTATTATGAAAAAAGGAAAAACAGAACATTCACATTTACAAAGGTGATCAAAGATGAGAAACAATTCTAGTATAAAAAGGTCAAGAAATTGCACAAGGGTAAATGGGAAAATTTTTTATCGAGTGTTCTGTATTTTAGGAGTGGTATGGGAAGTCTCAGAAGACCTAACTGAAGATGGTAGAAGGGGAAGGGAGCCAGGGCCATTGAGGCGGCCTTGGGTAAGTGGTCAGGGAGAGAGAATATGTTAGCCCTCCTTCTCCAAGCAGGCAAATCCCAAATCTCTACACCCTGAATATGTTCTACAAATGGTAAAGTATACGATGGAAGAACATGTATGGTATGTTGGTAGGTTCCCACCATAACATTTCTTTTAAGCAGAGAAATGGGAACTCTAGTGTCAGTTGGCAAATGCTAAGGGATAAAAATAAAATTCCAACCTTGGGTGAAATAAAGCTGAAAGGTAGAAGAGACAGCCTCACTAAGTAATTCAGAGCACACCCAAATGGGAGGTCAGCGGTAGGGCTGACACTGTCTCAAAACAACACCCGAAGATAATAATCAGATTTTTGTTTCCTTTCTTTCCAAGTTTATCTCTGGTAGACATATTAATGAGCAGTTTAAAAAGAAAAATCAAAACAGAATGTAAAGGGAAAAGTGGAGGCCAGCACAAATTACAAATTAAGAATTATAAAGATCATTAATTCTTTAGTGAATTATGAGATGAAAAGGTGAAAATTCTGGAATATTATTCAGCCATTAAAAAGAAGGAAATCCCATCATTGGTGACAACATGGATGGACCTCGAGGGCAGAGGCTAAGTGAGAAACGTCAGGCAGAGAAAGACAAATCTGCATAATCACACTTAGAGAATCTTCTGGAAACTAAGAAGCAGTAACAACAATGGAGCTCAGACACTGAGAACAGATTGGTGGTTGCCCCTGGGTGAGATGGGCGAAGGGTGTCAAAAGGTACAAACTTACAGTTATAAAATAAATAAGTCCTGGGGGTGTAACACATGTACAGCTTGGTGACCATAGTTAATAATACTGTACTGTATATTTGAAAGTTGCTGAGAGTTGATCTTTAAAGTTCTCATCACGAGAAAACAGTCCTGTAACTGTGTGTGGTGATGGATGCTAACTAGGCCCATTGTGATCATTTCACAGTATATGCAAATATTGAATCATTATGTGATACATCTGGAACTAATATAATGTTATATATCAATTATAGCTCAATATAAAAAAGTGGGGGTCAGGGTTAAAAACAAGTAACAGTAACAGAAAGGTGAAATTCCTATCCCTTAAAAGCCAAGTCCCAGACCTGAATTCCCTATAATATCCGATGAAAGGTTCAAACTTTAATAACCAGCCTGATTTGAAACCTGAGTTATGTAAGGCATCTATTATATGCAAAACACAGCAGTTTGTTAGACTGGACAGCTAGCTGTTAGAGGAGGGGAAATGCGAGTCTTTTTGTACAGAGTAGAAACCACAGCAGATCTATCCAGACCTAAATGAAAGCCCTACTTGAGCAGGATGCTTTGCAGCTATTCTCCTACAGACTTTCATGGAAGGTAATCAAGTGGCTACTTCAGTCAAACCGATCATCACCCACCACATCAATGAGACATGATTCATTTATCCTTTCAAGTACTCATCCAATAATTACCATTGAAAATCTGGCTGTTTTAGGGCTGTGAATACAGTGTTGAACAAATCAAGTCCCTACGCCCATGGAGCTTATATTCTCTAAGTCCCTTTATTGTCCAACAAGAAAAACAAAAAACATACATAGTGTAATTCATGTGGTCATATGTGCCACAAAGAAAAACAAAGTTTGGTAAGTCGATGAAGAGTGATGTGTGTGTGTATGTGTATGTGTGTGTGTGTATGTGTGTTTGAAAGGAGGCGTGTATAACTGTAGACAGAAAAGTCATAGAAAGACTCTGATTAGGTGGCATTTGAGGAGAGACTTGAAAAGAAGCAAGGATGTGATCCACACAAATACCTTGAGGCAGGGCATTTCCAACATTGAGAATGAGAAGGACAAAGGCCCTGCCATCTTCTCTCCTTGACCTGTTGAAGAAACAAGGAGACCAGTGTCGCTGGAATGGACCAAAGGGAAAGTGGGAGGAGCCTAGAGATGAGAAGGCGTAAGATCATGTAGGACCTTAAAAGCCATGCTAAGGACTTTAGAGTCACTTGATTAGTATGTGTACTCAGAGCAAGATATTTACTCACTTAACATGCCACAGAATTCAGCATTTCTTCTAACAGCACTTTTTAATGAAAAATTTTCCTTGTATATCTAATAGCCAACTAAGGAATCTTTTCTATTTCCTTGCAAAGCTTTTTTTTTTCCTTTTTCTGAGCAGGGTAAAAAAAAAAAAATCAATTAATTGGTATGATGGCAATCCAAGAATGTGGTTTCCCAAGAGGCCAATAAATGGCACAGTTGCTAAACTGTGGTTTAAAAAACAAGATGTTCCTCTCAGTGCTTCCTGAAAGAACCTCAGGACCCTGCGACGGTACACTGGAGAACTGGGGGTAAAGAAAAGCAGCTGAGAGCCGATGCCCACCAGAAAAATTCTGAAATTGACATGTCCCTGGAGCGAAGCCAAACACCTCATAAAGCTCTAATGTTCTTGTCTTGTCCCCCAGTGCCCCAGACACAACAGTGAGAAAATATCCGAGAAAGTTGCATTCCCCCAGCTTAGAAGTCTAGCGTTGTGTTTTGTTACTTGAACAAACATAAATCCCATGTTTTTCACTGAGATTTATTTATGTGGCTTAAGGGGAAAAAATTAAATATTTTACACATAAGACACTCAACATGAGAAATATTGTAAATGAAAATACTGTTTTAAGAATATACATGGATGGGGCGCCTGGGTGGCTCAGTTGGTTAAGTGACTGCCTTCGGCTCAGGTCATGATCCTGGAGTCCCTGGATCGAGTCCCGCATCGGGCTCCCTCCTCAGCGGGGAGTCTGCTTCTCCCTCTGACCCTCCCCCCTCTCATGTGCTCTCTCTCTCAAATAAATAAATAAAATCTTAAAAAAAAAAAAAAAAAGAATATACATGGATATGTATATATACATTCACAATACAGCTAGAGTAACTATGCCTTTCAGATTGCTTGGGGCAGTCTTACTTTCCTCCTACTATTCCCATGAATGTATTAATAGCTCCCCTTTCAATCTCAAAAGAGTCCTACTTTGGACGATAAATTACATAATCACGTTTTCGATGGCTCATGTGCAAAAGGGGTCAAGTAATAAAGTCCTGGTATAATCAACTTTAATTAAGATTATTTTGCTTTGCAAAAGATTTTAATTAGACCAGTTTTAAAGTAAAAGAACTTGGAGGTAGACATAATGAGGGCAAAAGTCAAGAGCATCAAAATGAGAAATAAGGAAAATTAAAGAAAAGAAAACCTGCTCAAATTTTATTATTTTAAAAGGAATGACCAAAATATTCTTTTAAAACCAAGACAGATTTCTTTAGCATCAGGGTAACTTTACAATATCTAAATTGTTAAAAAGTATTTATAGAATGCCTCTGCTGTAGGGTTAGTCATTACATTAGATGCCAAGAATAAAAAGATAAAAGACACAGCTTTTTTTTTTTTTTAAAGGAGCTTATAATCTACAAGAGGAGACATTCACCTAAATAAATAAATTACAAACAAACCACAATGTAGGACCATAAATGCTGTGATAGAAGGAAACATAGGGTGCCAACTAAAGCACTGAGAAGGGGGTAAGGAGAGAGATTAGGAGAGGACTCACAGAGGCCCTACAGGAAGATTTCTTAGGTAAATGATGATTGAACTGGATCATAAAAAAATGAAAGGGGATGGCAGGCGAAAACAAGAGGAAAAGGAGACATTCGAAACAAAGAGAATCACGTGTGTGAATGGTAAAGGCATGAAAATTCCATGAGGATGGCGCAAATCACTTGGAATGGCTGAAGCAAGCACAAAGTGACAATAGATGGAGCTAAAGAAGTATATTCAGGGATCACATGTGAAACTAAAAGCAACTGTAAATGATTTGTACCTTATTCTCAAGATATGAGGAGCCATTGCATAATTTTGAGGGAACAGGCAAAATACATGTCCGTATTTTAGAAGGGCCACTTGGACAGCAGTGGGGAGGATGAATTTGATGGTGGCTAGACTGGAGGTATAAAGATCAGTTAGGAGGCCGCTGGAGTAGTTTAGTTAAGAAAAAAAAAACCAAAAACTGTTCAGGGCCATAAGTTAGGAGAGAGCAATGGCAGTAGACTGTGGAGTAGACCATTTTAGTAGAGAGGCTTGAGCTGGAGCTATGGATTTGGGAACCAACAACATTTTAAGTGGTAGCTGAGCTATGGCAGATATGATGTGGCAGGGAGAAAGGACAGTAAGAAGAGAAGAAACCAGGAGCAAGCTCTGTGCGACTCTGGTGTTCAGAAGCAGGAAAGGTGGATAAACTCTTAAAGGAGACAGAGGAGGGATCATGAGAAAGATGGAAGAGAAGCCACGAGAGGGGGTGTCAGCTTCAAAAAGAGAGTGGTCTACAGCATCAGGAATGAGTACGCATTACATTGGGCAATCAGGTCTCTGGTCGACCTGTACCATAATTACTCAATAGAGTAGTGGCGTGGAAGCCACATTTCAGAGAGTTACGAGTTAACTGGAGATAAGAAAATAAAGACAGCAAGTGTAAACTACTTTTCTCCCAAAAAGGTTTCACATGAAGAAAAGAAGAAGAATAAGGTAGTAGATAGGTTTTTGTTATTGTTGTTACTGCTTTTAAGTTAGGAGAGATTTTTTTTTTAATGTGATGGAGAAAGTGATGATTTAAGAAATAGAAGAATCTAAAGAATAAGTTCCTTAAGAAGGTGAGAGTACAGATAGGAGCCCAGCCCCAGTCAGGGAAACCACCTCAACAGGGACAGAGGGAAGGAGGAGCAGGGTTGGGGATATCAGTAAGATTGGGAAATTATTGTTCCCATTTATGGCCCCTATTTTCTCTGTGAAATCATTACTTAAAATAAGAATGAAATTGATAAGCAGAGAGTAGTTATAGGGAGAACAAAAGAGAGAGAACTGGAAGGGTAAGAGCTTGTGACAGAATATTAGGCATAGGGAAGGACTGTTCCCTCACTTTCTCCTCCACAGCACCCTTCACACCTCACTGATAAAGTAGGAACTTTCTTCAACACTTCTGCCCTCTTGGGGAAGTCCTATGGAAGAAAATTCTATTATTTTTTCCAGCTCACAGAAAAAAGGGGGACAGGGAAGATATGTTGACTGGTAAGATGGTGAGAACCTGATATGCATCAGTCCTCAGCTCTCTGTTGGGTAGGGTGGGCACATTAAGTTACTGCTCACATGTGGCTCTCTGACTTTTACTGGTTTACATTCCCGCAGATGTAAAGCAAGCCAAAATACTCTGTATTTCTTATGGGTGCACATCTAACTCTCTCCACCACTGTGGGCTTTAAGGTTTACTGTTGGAAGAGGAAGTAACAGGAGGCTCCCACTTGAGCAGCAAGTCCCAGACACATTTTCCAATCTAGATTTATCAGCAGCAAACTGGATACTAAATTTCAATCCTCCTCTAAGCTTTTCTCCTGATTTTCTAACTTAAAACCTGAAGAAGTTAGGAGGGGTGATCAGAATTCTGAAAACCTTAGATATACAGTTTGAAATTTCTGAAGGATCTCCTGGTAGAACATTCGTCAATGATGATAAGGACCACAAGAGGTCATGGAAGTATCATACCAGTGTGGAATGAATGGAGAGACACTGGAGTCAAAGATCTCAAAGAACAGTAGCTACTGGATGTTGGACACGATCTCTACATGGATCTCTACTGAAATCATCCAAGTTGAAGGTGAATTTAGGATGAAGAGGAAAAATGTAAGTGAGGTTCTAAATATCCTGACAAATGCAAGGGAGTGACTAGGATGTGACAGTGACAGTGAATAGAAGGGAAAAGCAGAGCTGGTACCATTGGGGCCTTTACTGAAGAATTTTACAGGATGTTGAAGGCATAATGTTTGGAAGCCACAGAAGGAGAAGTGGGCAGATGTCAAGCCTGATGCAGGCCCTTAGATTCTTCAGGTTTGAGCCAGTAAGTATTCTTCAGTGAAGACTGAAGCAGCATAAGCAATAATCTCAAGGAGAAAGCAAGGTTTTATTTGAGACAAAATATACGGTGTTTTCAGAAGACAGTACAAATATACAACTACATTGATCCAGAGAGTATAATGGAAAGGGAGGTTCAAAGGGTGGACAGCAAAAGAATAGAAGCCAAAAAAGTGTCCAGGAACAAGCTGTCTCTTCCCATGCCATCAGGACTGACTGTTGGTTTTCCTGCAAGTTGAATATAATGGGAAATGATAAAAAAAAAAAAAGATTCATACATACCATAAACACTCTATATAACTTAAAACATAAATGTACACACATGTGCCAATCTTCTGATGTAAGGCCAAGGCCTGTTCTCTGCATATGGATCTGTTGATTGGAGTTATGCGTCTTCTGTCTTACATAAACCACATCCTTCATCTATGATTTCCACTTTGACTTTCTTTAAAGCAGAGGGAGAACCTGAAGACACTTGTGAAATAATCTGAATGCAGAGCCCATCTAGATTTTTATAACTCTCCCCACCTTCTTTCAGCATTGTCCTGCCTACACCTCCCGTCAACAGAAAAGCTTTTATAGCTAATGTTTATCAAGTCTTTCCAAAGCTGTGTTTATGGAAACAAAACTCAAAGTCTTTTCTGTGTTTGATCAGTTCATTTGCTCTTCATTTCTATGACATGATTAAAATAAGAAATACAACTGGCTAAATAGGCTTGAGGACAAGGACAACACAATGGGCTCTTGGGAAAAAGATAGCTTTCCTGGTGGGAACAGAAGCACATGGGCAATCTCAAGGGAAGCTTTTGGCTGGAAACATCTATGTGCTGAGGGTAGTGACCATGTGGTTAACAGAGAAGGCAGCATCAGCTAATTCAGCATCACTTCCAAGGTGGCCAATGAGGAGAACTTTAACTATACAGGTGGAAAGAGTGACCGCACACTGAGGTACAGGCAAGGACAAATAGGAATGTGAAGTATTATCAATGGGCTTCAAGTTTTCAAATGGAGAGCTGGTGTAGAGATTGCGGTTTTTTTCTTCTCCACGTGCATCCTCTTCCCTTTCCTCAGTCCCTTAACTCTTACGGCTTTTCTCATTTGGGAGGAAAGAAACTAGGACATTAAGGAATAAGGAAGAAGAATAATATGAGGTCTAGAGAAAATGTCTGAAGCTCCAGGGCCACTTCTGGGCCCCAAGCTATTCCCCCCTTATCTCCTTTTCTTTTAGCATTGGCATCTAGGGATTTAGCTGGCTCTCCTCTTTCACTACTTAGCATCTTTCTTCGTCTGAATTTTTCTGCCAGGTAACTGGAAACCAAATTCATATTCATCTACATTATCTGTCTCTCTTCCCACTGGTTCTTCAGGGAGGTTACTCATAGTAACCATATAGAAAGGGAAGGGTAACAAAACCTACAAAACCAGAACAATCTATACTTTCAAGAAATAAGTACCAGTGTTGAATGCCATGGGGTTAGGCCTACCCTAAACATCATCACTAACTCCCTTCTTACAGTTTCTAACACAGGGTATCCCTTTCATGCGCCCATAGAATGGATGGAATCCAGCACAATTCCTCTATGTTCCTCAGTGAGGAGTCCCCCACAGGGGAAATCTCTCTCCCACTACTCTACATCATAGATTCAACAAATACCACAAAGTAGAGAGTACTGGGTGCTACTAAAATGGCCATTTATAGACTAGTAACCAGTTCCTGAGCACTTGCTATGGTTAATCAATGTGTTAAGTGCCCCATGGGTTTGAGGTATCATCATGCTTAATTCTCACAGAGGTAGTATTGTTATTATTATCATCTTCTTTTCACAAAGAAATTTAAAAGACTATAAGGGATTAAGTATGATACTCAAGGTCACACAGAAAGTAAGTAGCAGAGCCAGGATTTGAATCTAGGTAACTGGACCTCAGAGCCTGGGGTCTTTATTACTACACTAACTGCTGCTTCCCAAAATGGGACCACATTTGAACCTGGGTTCAAATGGAACTCATTTAAAATTTAGAGTAATTTTTCGGGCGCCTGGGTGGCTCAGTTGTTAAGCGTCTGCCTTCGGCTCAGGTCATGATCCCGGGGTCCTGGGATCGAGCCCCGCATCGGGCTCCCTGCTCCACGGGAAGCCTGCTTCTCCCTCTCCCACTCCCCCTGCTTGTGCTCTCTCTCTCGCTGTGTCTCTCTCTGTCAAATAAATAAGTAAAATCTTTAAAATAAATAAATAAATAAATAAATAAATAAATAAATAAATAAATAAAATTTAGAGTAATTTTTGTTACTGATATACACAATGTCAATGATTCCCTCCCCCTGACAATTATCCCCATCCATACACCATAAGAAAAATTAGTTGAGGGCATTCACCTAATTGTTCTAAAGTGATATTTACCTGCTTAAGACAATAAGGAAAAAAACAGCTGATTAAAATATACTCTTTCTGGTTTAAGCAACCCTATTTGGCACTGAGTGATAGAAGACAATATCCCTGCCCATCTACCACGAAAGCAACTCCCACTCAATACTTTTCACAATCCTTCCCCTGGGGCAAACATACTACCTTTTACAACAAAGTGAGGGGTCAGGGAAAGAGAGGCATGTGGCAGGGTAGGAAAGATGGGTAAACCAAAAAGTTAATTGTTGGAAAGTTAAATAATTCAAACTTACTTTTTTGGTACACTTCTTGACAGTGTTGATTAATTCTTGTATGACCAGATCTACACTCTTCAAGGAAGGTCCTTTCAGCTTTACTATTTGTTTTTTGACTATCGCTTCAAATGCCATGTCTGGAGTAAACAACCCTGTCCTGAATATAAGAAAGAAAGCAGGACATAAAATTTTTTTAAATTAAGTATTATCCAATACTTTTTTGAAAAAGGTTTTAATTGACATGCCACCTAAAGCAAGCATGTAATACCCAAGTTTAAAAGTTACATAGTGATTTATTCTATCAACAGTATCGTTTTTTATTACAAATGTACAAATTATGATATCTTCACTACTACTATTTCATAATGAATTTCATTCTATAGATGATTAGCATTACCTAAAAACAGTTCCCAAAATGTTTTCATGGACTGGAATAATATGACCTGTAACTAATGTTTAACTGTAATTCATCTTATCTCACGTCACAGCAGTAAACAGCAATGCTACAATAAAAATGATGTCCTAAATTTCCATTTCTCTGTCTAAAGTAGTCAGTGGTTCCCAGGTGCTAGAGGAAAAGGAAGGTCCTGGGGTGCTAGAGGAAAAGGAAGACAAGTAAGTGGGACTAGCCTGGGACCCAGGATGCCTAAATTGTGAGTTTACAAAAATAACAAATGATAACCAAAATAGCAGGTATCTTTTCACTTGGCTAGAATTAATTCAAATTGGTGTCATAACAATGCTTTTCCCATGCTGGGCAGGAGCTCAGGAAAGCAGGTGTGTGTGTGTGTGTGTGTTTATGTGGTAAAAAGTGAAAAAATGATTACATCTAAATAAAAGGCCAGTGGAAAAAAGCTACCATAAGAGGGACCATGAACCCCAAGTATCATCACACCCAAAGCCCTGCAGGTGCCAGATGCTGGTGTTTCACCCTCCCCATCCCCAGGCCCTTCTCCCTCCCTCTTCTCACTTCTCCTTCTTTGATTAACTTCTCCACTCAATTCTGCGGTGCTTCTCTTGGGAAATTTCTTCCACAGTTCCCTTACAGCAGCTTTATTCTGGTCCCTTCTAATCATTTACTTTAGCACCCTATGCCCACCTCTCTTTCTAACTGTAGTGATCATACTATATTATAACTTGAAGTTTCTCCACATTGGATGCAGAATAAAATCCACACTATTTGGTCTAACATTAAAAATTTCCCTGCCTGACCCTAATCTTCCGTTCCAGTTATTTGCCTCCTCCCTTTCATGCACCCTGTGTTTCAGCCAAACCCAACCATTGGCCTTTCCACAAACACACTCATACTAACGTTTTCTGTCTTTGCCTCTGTCCATGAGGTTCACTTTGCCCTCCCCACACTTTCAGCCTGTCCAAGTCCCACCTGCGCTTCAAAGCCCAGATCAAAAGCAACCACTTCCTCCAGCTTGCCTTCTCCAGTCCTGCCCCTGACAAGGTCTTCCTTCTCTGAACCCCAACATCCTATTTTGCATTGCAGTGGTCTCAGCATGCACAGTCCCACTACTACCCTGGTAGAAAGGTCATGACTGCATTTATCTTTGTTTGCCCCACAAGAACTGTCTTCCTCCCTTGCTCCTCATTGCCACACAGTGCCTGCCAAACAAAGAAGGACCATTAGGTCTGCAGTGGACAAAGACGGCTTCTATTATTCAAATATCTAACAATCAATTGGAAACAAAACTTTTCATATTAAGTGTATTTAAGAGCCTAATAATGCCATGAGTATGTGTTATTCTCAGGACACTGTGCCCTTCTTATCATCTTACAGGCAAATTAATTCCAGAATAATAAATAACAACCAATCTCTTCTTTTGGTATGCATGTAAATCAGAAATCTTCAAAACTGAATTAGTGAGCTCTTGCAGTTGCATTCGGCAAAAATGTATCTGATAAGAAGTTTTAAAAGCCAAGTAAAAATACTGTATTTTACTTTTACAGTAAAGTAAGTACATATAAAAATACTTTATGACCCAAAAAATGTGATTTGGTTTCACTGCACTTATCAGATTGACATGGTTGAATACTAGTCCCACCCAGCTCAAGAGCAAGACACAGTTTCTATACCAAATGTATCCTAGATTTGAGGGTGACAGAATAGAATTAATAAGGAACTTAGAAATCCTACTGACAGAGAAAAATACTGGATTTGGTTATAGAATGTTTCCTCCCTTTTACTTTGTGAATGCATATTTACCTATCGTATTTGCAACTTGCAGAGCAGATTGTCTGAATGTTAAAATGATAGAGAATTCAAATGTCCTAACTCCTTTCACATATACATTCACTGTCAAGCTTTGTCCTCTCAGGCTCTGCTCCCAAAAGAGTCTCATCTTGACCTGTGGCAGAAGCTGAGACACAGTGGCCAATAGACAGGGGACACCACCTCCTTTATATGAGATCATCTATGAAGTACGCAACCTAAGTTCAATACCTTAAATTCAGGAAATTTAATATATGCTCCATTAAATTCTGTACATAAACTCAAGAAATGTGTGTTTTAAATTCATTTTTTCTTTTTTTTAATTCATTTTTTTCTTATCATAGTGCTTTAAAGAAAGTAAATTAAAATAATCCCATTTTATACAAGGGAAAATTCCACACAAACTTCCATACAAGGGACAAGCTCCCCTCAAAGCCTCATGTCCCGCTGCTATCCTGTCCAGTCAAAATGCGTGACTCCCCGCTCCATGAATCCCTGCTGCACTTCACCACCCCTATGCCTTTGCTCACACTACTCTTTCCACTTTAAGCCCTTTCTCTTATCTTCTTGCCTCAACAATTCCCAGCCTCTCATGTTTCACGCACACACACACACACACACACGCACGTGTAAACACACAGCACACCATTGCCTGTTGAAATCATTCTTGTTCTCTATACAGGCAAGGTTCAACTCAAGAGTCATGACCTTCATTAATCTCTCCCAATCTTCCCCCACAACTGAGGCCGAAATTTATCTGTCCTGTCTCTGTGTAAGTAATGATTCCTTATGAGCATGTCAGGCCTCCGTCCCTAAAATGCAAGACTCTGGAGAACAAGGTCTTGCTCACTGGCAAATCCCTAATTGTGCAGAGCACAGTGCTGTGAGTGCAGGAAGTGTTTCTGCTTTTTTTAATTGAAAAGTCTTTTCTTTAAAATGAACTATTGGGACTTCATCAAGATAAAAAGCTTTTGCACAGTAAAAGAAACAGTCAACAAAACCAAAAGACAACTGACAGAATGGGAGAAGATATCTGCAAATGACATATCAGATAAAGGGCTAGTATCCAAAATCTATAAAGAACTCATCAAACTCAACACCCAAAGAACAAAGAATCCAATCAAGAAATGGGCAGAAGACATGAACAGACATTTTTCCAAAGAAGACATCCAAATGGCCAACTGACACATGAAAAAGTGCTCAACATCGCTCAGCATCATGGAAATCCAAATCAAAACTTCAATGAGATACCACCTCACACCAGTCAGAATGGCTAAAATTAACAAGTCAGGAAAGGACAGATGTTGGTGGGGAGGCAGAGAAAGGGGAACCCTCCTACACTGTTGGTGGGAATGCAAGCTGGTGCAACCACTCTGGAAAACAGTATGGAGGTTCCTCAAAAAGTTGAAAATAGAGCTACCATATGATCCAGCAATTGCACTACTGGGTATTTACCCAAAGATACAAATGTAGGGATCCGAAGGGGTATGTGCACCCCAACATTTATAGCAGCAATGTCCACAATAGCCAAACTGTGGAAAGAGCCAAGATGTCCATCTACAGATGAATGGATAAAGAAGATATGGTATATATATATACAATGGAATATTATGCAGCCATCAAAAGGAATGAAATCTTGCCATTTGCAACGACGTGGATAGAACTGGAGGGTGTTATGCTGAGTGAAATAAGTCAATCAGAGAAACACATGTATCATATGACCTCACTGATACGAAGAATTCTTAATCTCAGGAAACAAACTGAGGGTTGCTGGAGTGGTGGGGGGTGGGAGGCATGGGGTGGCTGTGTGATAGACATTGGGGAGGGTATGTGCTATGGTGAGCGCTGCGAATTGTGCAAGACTGTTGAATCACAGATCTGTACCTCTGAAACAAATAATGTAATATATGTTAAGAAAAAAAAAAAAAGAAGAAGAAGATAGCAGGAGGGGAAGAATGAAGGGGGGAAATCGGAGTAGGAGACGAACCATGAGAGACGATGGACTCTGAAAAACAAACTAAGGGTTCTAGAGGGGAGGGGGTGGGAGGATGGGTTAGCCTGGTGATGGGTATTAAAGAGGGCACGTTCTGCATGGAGCACTGGGTGTTATATGCAAACAATGAATCACGGAACACTACATCAAAAACTAATGATGTAATGTGTGGTGATTAACATAACAATAAAAAATTTTTTAAAAAGTCTTTTCTTTTGTGAGTGTGACAATACAGGAAATTACCATTAAACTCAAGTGAGAGTCTCCTATTTCTTACTCTCACCTCTGTATTCTATTCTGCTACAATGATGAAAAGTCTACTTCACTAGCCATTTATAAACATTAATTTTCTTTTAGTAGCTTGAACTGAGACAAGGAAAATGTGAATCACTTGCCTGATACCATGTATGTTTTTGATTGCATAGCTTATTTCTCTTCGCAATTCCTTTTCATTGAACTCCATCTGCAGATGCAAAATGACCCACAGTTATGACACTTAATTCCTCTGAATAATAATATTGTTGAATATTAAAAAATGAGAAGAACTTGACTTCGTTATTAATAAATGGATACTCATGTCTTTCCTAACTTAAACCCAGATGGTCAAAACATCTGCTTATATAAAGTTCAAGGCAACATAGAACATTGGGGATTTCTGGGAGTTTTAGTGTAGTGGATTTTAATTCTATTATAGATAGGAGCACTATGCATAAAGGATGCCTTCTGGACATAAATCTGGCCATTCATTTGAAATATACAATTCTTCATTCTTTTGCTGAATGTAATAAATGTATTTACAGACAAATGCATAAATAAGAGTGTCACCTGACATGCAACAGCGGTCCAGCTGTGCTGAGATTAACAATGGCTGTCTTTTCTCCCTGGCCATTTTAACCACCTGCATTCAAGGCCTCTTTACAAGAGGAAATTAATAATATTTTTTTACCAATCCAATGTAGGATAGATGGCTGCAAAAAAATTTCCCAGAAGTTCTAGGTACTTTAAATTTATTTGGAATTAGGATCAAAGTGTCATGGAGCTTAGACTTAAAAGGGATATCAAGAGCACATTTGGTTCAGCCCCTGACTTCTGAGATTTGGCCTCTCCAGCTTCACTGTCTATCCATTTTCCCCCTCACACTTTATACCATAGAACAAAGAATTGCTTTAGTTTCCTACCCACACCCTGTGGCCCAGAGCTCAGCCTTTACTGTTCCTCCTTCTCTATCTGGAACAACCCCAGGCCCTAACCCCCTCCTGCTTGACTAGCTGCTCATCCTTCCAAACTCAGCTCAGAAGCCAGGCTCCCTCAAGCACTCAGTCTGGGATTCGGGTCTGTAGGCTGTTTCCATAGCACCCTGTGCTGAAGTTTATCACTTTACTTAGCACATTTTAATGAAACCATCTATTTACCCATTTTCCTCCCACACCAAGACATAAGCACCCTCCTCTGTATGTGAAACAAATAGCAGAGTCCCTAATACTACTTAGCCACCTAATGGGCAAGCCAACCTAAGCAGAGCCAAAATAAAACTCTCTCGGTTCATACCTCTACACAAACTCACCTTTTGCTCAGTTTCCCTCATCTGATGGCCACTAACATTTGCTGTTGTGCAAGCCAAAGCCTTAGGAATCATCTTGAATCTCCTTTCTTGCATCCCCCATATCAACTCAAGCCCTACTGACCCTACCTCCAAAATCACAAATCCATCCACTTTCTCCATCCTCTCTTCTGGGGCATTTTTAATGTGAAGCTAAAGATTAAGGTTCAGGGCTTCTCTCTTATATAAGCACCTTCTAAGACCCTGTGCCTAACTGTGTGTTTATAATTTTGTATTCTTCTTCTTTAAGGCTGCCCACCCCCCCAATTGTATAAACTTTAGGCCCCACAGAAAGTGGATTCACTCCTGCTCTGGCCCTACTGTTTAACTCACTTTACTTGTCTCCCTGAATCAACTCTTGCCCCTTTAAGATCCAACCCTCTCCCCTTCATCAGCTCTGCACCAGCCTCATCTATTCTTTACCCACTGTACAGACACTTGCTGTAGAGCCTCGTCCTCAGCTGCTTACCTTGAATGATCCTCTTCCCCAAGATCCTTACAGCTGACCTCTTCATGCCATTCTGGTCATGCTTTTAATGTCCCCTACTCTGACGGACCTTGCCTGAAACATCCCATCAAAAGTGGCTCACTCGGGGCACCTAGGTGGAGCAGTCAGTTAAGCTTCTGACCCTTGGTTTCGGCTCAGGTCATGATCTCAGGGTCCTGGGATCAAGCCCTGCATCAGGCTCTGCACTCAGAAGGGAGTCTGCTTGAGATTCTCTCTCTCCCTCTCCCTCTGCCCCTCCCGCTCATGCTGTCTGTCTGTCTGTCTCTCTCTCTCTCTCAAACAAATAAATCTTTTAAAAAAAAAAGTGGCTCAGTCAACCCCTTTCTCTAACATTATGTTACATAATAACATTTTATGTTTTCTTACTTTGTCTATTTGTAAAATTCTCTGTCTTTCCCCACCAGACAGTGCCTCTTTCTTGATCACTGGCACCTAGAATTTTGGCACAGAATAGGTGCTCAAGAAATATTTTTAAATTAATTAGACAACAAATAAACTTCATAGGAACCCAGTCAGTATTTGTTGAAATAATTTGAAATGTTGTTAGAGCCCATTAAATAAATAAGATCAGAACCATCAGTAAGAAAATACTTCTCTCCTAAATTTCATCACCTGAGTATGAAGATTTTTGTTCAAAGATCTATCTCAGTCCTATACCACTCCCATAACATTTTATGAACAGTTATATAGAAAGAACATGGAAATGAAGTGAAAGGGAAAAAAAATAACATTTGGTACAAACCTTTACTATCTCAAAAGGAAAGCGTTCATGGAATATACGATTGATTTTAGCCCCTCCTGAGAGTTCCAGGGTATCTACTTGATCCCCTGACCCTTCAATTCTCTTCTCGAAGTCCACAGCAAACTGCTGAACCATCCTATAATTGTGAAAGAGAAGTAAATTCAAGTTATAGTTACAAGGCTTTGCATTTCTCATTTTAATTTACTATGTGAGCCCTTAGAATCCTTTTCCTAGTGTTCTTAGTGGCACCTACTGGCAGAATGAACACTGCACTCTATTCACTCAAAAATGTAATTCTATCACATACATGTTATTAAGATTTATTTTAGGCAGTTAATTAAAATACATATCATAAATATCTGTGTCATTAGATGCATTCTGTCCATTTAGTTGAAACCATAAAGTGGTATTTAAAAATACTTAAATTAGGAATTAAAGTTAAACAGTAAAACTTTACATAGAAGAGTCAAAATGCCCCTCGGTTCCTATGACATCACATTCGCCTAGTGTTCTCTAACTGCTCCAGATGAGTTCCCTCTTACTCTGTGAGCTCCTCTCCTCCCCGCCCCCAGCATCACAGACAATGCAAACTGGTGACCCGCATCCCCCTCTACAACTAGCTCTAGCGTTGTTTTTCAATGATCCCCCACAATTGGATAATAAAATTAAAACTCGTGAACCCATCACGCAAGATTCTCCATGGTCTGGCCCTGGATGCTCCATCTCTCACTACTTGTCCACACACCTTCTAAGCCAACCAGAAAGAAGCTATCCCCAGTTCCCTACATGCACCATGCCTCTGCCCCTTGCTTCCTTGCCTGGCTAATTTTTATCTGTCCTTCAAGACTCAGTTCAAGCAATAGTTTTTCCAGGAAACTTTCCACGGTCCTATCTGCCACACTCATTGCTCCTTGTTCCTTCAACTTATTTTCCTTGTTCCTTCAGCTTATTTTCAGCACAGCACTTAGCAGAGTCCATCACTCTTGTTCACCTGTCAGTCTCTCTCCTAAGGGCAAGGACCACACATTTTATTTATCTCCCACTGCCCAATACATGAAAGGTACTCAATAAATTCAATGAAGGAATGAGTTACCTTAAGGTAGTTGGTAAAAACCAAATAAATATATTACAGGGGGAAAATAACAACCTACTTGCATTTTCTATTGCTAGATGTAGAAACTCTAATTTTGGCATGCTGGTACTACTTTCAAATTCAAAATTCAACAGGAAAAAATTCAAACCATCTAAGATTTGTATCCTTTATTCTCTTTCATCAAAATCGTGGATGAATTAAAACTGCAAATTAGGCCAGAAAATTCAGAACACAATTTGATGTAGCTATGTTTATGCATATGCCCATGTTAATCTAATTTTTAACCACCTGAGAAGGTATATACATGGGAAAACACTGAAACACTGGGAAATTTTAGGAAATTTACCTCCAGCCTACACTCCAGCCCCCACGCCCACTACAACAAGCTGTAAACAATCTCACACTATTCTCTTGTCCTCCTCATCCACCTGACAAACTCTCCCCATACATCAGGTTCTCATTAAAGTATCTTTTCCTCTGTGAACTCACAACCTTCCTCACCTGTAACTGCTTCCTCATCTGGGCTCCCTTAACAGTTTATACTTACCAGAAACATAGCATTTATCAGATTTTAACATAGTTAGTTGCTTATATGTCTGTTTCCCTTGCTCTTCTGTGGCCTCTTCTTGAGGGCAAAAGTCTTATTCATTGTTGAATCTCCAGTAGATAGCACAGAGCCAGACACCAAGTCGAACACAAAGAGCTAAGAGGAAGGCAAGAAGAGGCGGGCAGAACGGGGGGAAGAAAGAAAAAAAGAAAGGGAGGGAGGAAGAGAGGAAGGAGCTGATCAGCCCCCTACAAGGGAAGAATCCAGATGTGGAAAATTCTGTAATCTGAATCCAATGGAGTCACAGAAGCAAGCCTAGTATTTGTAAGGAGAGTAGTTTCAGTTGGATGTTAAGATGATGACCTAGGGCCTAAACAGAAATAGCTTTCTTTTCTGTGTAACTTGAAGAGTTTTTATAGGAGCTTAACCAAAGCCGAGAATAAAAAGATAAACTAGGAAAGAGTTGAATCTAAGAAAAAATTCTTTCCTCTGTATGATTCTATATTTTTAAATGAGGAAACGCAAGATGTTACATTAAATTTTTACTTAAATAATTTGAGTATTTAGAAATAGCTCCACAAAGAAAGGAATTTTGTCATGCATTTTGAACACCAAATTAAGGGCACCTTGATTGCAAGGCTGCACAGGAAGAAAGGGACCATAAGAGGTGGCAAGCATCATCCCTGGAAATGGATTTGGGATGCCCTGGAATATCAGCTGGGCAGAGGGTCTTCTAGTTGAGAGGGACCTGAGGTAAGTTGCAGCACAGGGATAAAAGGGCAGATGAGGCTGGGAGGGGCAAAAAAAATGGAAGAAAGATAAAAGACATAAGAAGCTGGCAATTCTCTAACAACTCTGCTGTCCTACCCAAGACCTCTCAGGGATAAACCTAGTAACCCAAGGATAAGATGGGAAGATCATGGAGGAGTAAAAAGATACTTGGCAGTTTTCACATTTGTGTTTTTAAAGAGCTACATTAAAATCATTACCAAAAAGGGTAAAAAGATACTTAAATGTGGCTTTATTGTCCATACTTTAATTATGAAAGCCTTGGTTCTCATTCCCCTGAAAAATGTACACAGATAAATCCCTGACTGACAAAAAAAGATAATAAGTACGAGTGACATCAGTAGAAACAGTTGTACAAGACAGACGACACTTTTGACAGGAGCTTTGTCCACTTCTAAAGACTAAGGGCAAAAACCCTGCTGAGTTATCACTATTGGTTTTACTCATTTACGGAATCCAATTATCAAAGGGCAAGGAAACTGGGCAAGGGGATGGGCAACTGGTTCAATCTACAGTAACAGAATAAGATCAACAATGATTCTTCAAGAACACATAAAGACTCGAGGCTCATTGTATAAAATACACAAAGTCTTGTGCACATTACGTGCTTTTTCTAGAAAATAGCACGACAAAGAGGCTAAGGCAAAAGCAAACTGAAGAAATGAGTTTCAAATGCTGAACAAGGGAGGGCAAGAGGACTCACTGCAGCAATGCTTTGGTCTTCCTGGTGGGGTCCTCTGGCTTGAAGTTTTTGTAGGCTTCCACTTCATGTTCTATGGAGAGCAACTGTCCCTGTAGCTTGTTCCTGAAGTTTGGCAGGGTATCTCGAATGTGGTTGGTAAGTTGCTAAATAAAACAAAACAAAATCATGTAGATGTAACAGATGAAAGATGAACTCAGGAGACAAAAATTGACCTTCCCTGTTTTCCTAATCATTTAAAACTTAGAAATTATATGCGTATATACATTTGAGACTATGTAGGGAAATCATGAGAAGCAGCTCCAACTCTCTCCTGGCCTTAAGGAGATGCTCAAAATTCCTTCAACTAGAGTCACTCGCTTGGGCTACCTCTTTATGCCTGGCTGGAAATACCCTGTTAAAATGCACCTAATGTTACTCAGAAGGCTGCCTAATAACACTTTGGCATGAATTGATCTATCAGATTACCTAGATTGTAGAAAGGAGCCTTAAGTTGGACTGTGGCTAGAAATGAAGAAATTGGAGTTACAGGTACTGCCGGACGTTTCAGGACCACACTATGGAACTGTAGATACCTGTCAGCTGTCCACTTCCTCTCCATTCTGCAGCTCAGACAGGGGCTTCCTCTTGCCCTGCCTCTAGGCGTCAGTCCAGCGGTGCTGGTTCACGTCATGGGTTTATTCCTTCAGCAGTTTGCATATGAAAGCTCCATGACTAGCAAAGGAAAACTCTCTCTCTGATGTTGACATCTCTACTTAACCATCCACTTGGCAATTCCACTGAGATCATCTGCTGGCACCTCAAGCTCAGCAGGATGAAAAATTCTCTAAGAGACTGTCTACAAGTACATGATTAAGAACAAAGTTGGGGGCACCTGGGTGGCTCAGTTGGTTAAGAGTCTGCCTTCGGCTCAGGTCATGATCCCAGAGTCCTGGGATGAGCCCCGCATCGGGCTCCCTGCTCGGCGGGAAGCCTGCTTCTCCCTCTCCCACTCCCCCTGCTTGTGTTCCCTCTCTCACTATCTCTCTCTATCAAATAAATAAAATCTTTAAAAAAAAAAGAACAAAGGTGGGATATAAACCCAGGTTGGCTAGCTCTCTGCCTTATGTTCTTTCTATTACAATGCAGTTAAACAAAAGTCTGAATTAAAAGAAAAAAAAGAGAAGGAAAGAAAGAAAGGAAGGAAGGAAGGAAGCAAGGAAGGAAGAGAAAGAAAGAAAAAGAAAGAAAGAAAGGAAGGAAAGAGGAAAGAAAAGGTAATCTTGAACTGTAAACTTGAATCAAAAGAAAGAGAACATAAACTTCACAGATAATGCATGAAAAAGAATAATAGGGACGCCTGGGTGGCTCAGTCATTAAGCGTCTGCCTTCGGTTCAGGTCATGATCCCAGGGTCCTGGGATCGAGCCCCACATCGGGCTCTCCGCTCAGCAGGAAGCTTGCTTCTCCCTCTCCCACTCCCCCTGCTTGTGTTCCCTCTCTCGCTGTGCCTCTCTCTGTCAAATAAATAAATAAAATCTTAAAAAAAAAAAAGAATAATAAATTAAAAGGGGAATAAAGAAATCATTCTAAATCTTTAATGTTTATCGGAGGTTACCTGGATGTATCTATTCAATATATCTATAGTTATTTAAATGTTAATAGTTCATAACTATATTAGACCTTCGCCCACAGTTATGACTTATGTTATTCCCCAGCATGCTGTTGTTATGGCTCTGAAGCAGAAAACAAAAGAATGGAGAGGACTGCATTCCCAGTAGCAACATCACAAACCCCCAAGTCTAAGACCAACAGTAACCATGAGAAACCAGTAGTCACTTGTCTGCCATGTGAGGGGTAAATGATAAAAACACATGGTTTCCACCTTTTGCTTCTCAGATATCTCAACAGCAAAGCAACACTGCGGACCACTCTTGGCTTTCTAAAACAGTTCTTTCCTCAGCTTTCGTTACCCTAGTTCCTCTCAGTTTTCTCCTAACCTTTTGGATGTACCTTCTACATCTCCCTTGCCAAGTCATCCCCCTCCACCAGACCTGTAAATATCAATATTCCTCGAATCTGAGTGTTAACCTTCTTCTTTGTTCACTCTGTTCCTCCTAAAGTAATCTTATTCCACTCATAGCTTTAATAAATATTCAAACGCCTGTAGCTACCACCATGTTATCTACAGACCAGACTTCTAATCTTTGCTGCAGGCATACATATTAGACCATGGACTTTACTTCTCTTACATGTGCCAATGACACCGCAACCTCAGCAAGTCTGAAATCAAACACCAAATCCTCCTTTCAGGGTTCTCCCTCTCGATGACTTCATAACAATATGGGAACTTGGAACGTATCCTTGACTTCATCTCTCCATCACCCACCAGAGCTAATCTACCATGAAGTTCTTGACTTTCCTAAACATTTCTCAATTCTGCTTCTTTTTTTCATCTTCACTGGCCCTAACCAAGACCAAGCTACCATCATTTCTCACTTTGACTCCTAACTTCTCATGTCTATTCGTGATCTTTTTTTTTTAAAGATTTTATTTATTTATTTGACAGAGAGAGACACAGCGAGAGAGGGAACACAAACAGGAGGAGTGGGAGAGGGAGAAGCAGGCTTCCTGCAGAGCAGGGAGCCCGATGCAGGGCTCGATCCCAGGACTCTGGGATTGTGACCTGAGCCTAAGGCAGACGCTTAATGACTGAGCCACCCAGGTGCCCCTCTATTCTTGATCTTATCTGCAATCACCATGATCATTTTTAATCCACAGATATGACTGTGTAATTCCCCTATTCAGATGCCTTAAATGACTCACTCCCCACTGCTCTTAGGATAAGAACAAAAATCCTTAACTTGCCTACAAACATTACAGGATCCAGCCTCTGCCTACTTCTCCAAATTCATCTCTTATAACTCACTCCCTCATTCCCTGCCCTCCAGCCATAATGACTCAAAAATGTCATGTTCTGTTCCAGTTTTCGCCATAGAAACTGTCCCTCAGGGCCAGAGGTATTGGTGCACATTGTATCAGCCATAAAAGTATCCTAGTTTCAAACAGTATGAAGATCCCTGAAGCAATAAAAAAGAAAGTGATTATCCAAGAAATGAGAGATCTTCAGTACAAAATCCATTCAGTTTTCAGTCAACCAGAATCCAATTATGTCATAATTTAGGGGTCATTTGTATAACCAAATGGCCAGTCACATTCTTTCTACTTTTCTAGTACTCACAACCTAATTTATTTCCAACTTTATCTTCCTAATCATCTTAGTGATTTTTCTCTAAGAATTTTTCAGTTTATTTGTGTTTTTCTTAGACCAATACAGGCATGAAAGCAGTAATCTAAAAAGGGTTTTACCAATACTAAATATATTGGTAGAATATTATGGTTTTTGTGTGGCAAACCAATGTTTGTTAAATGACACACCACAGCACCACCTCATGGCTTCTAAATACTCATCTACCCTAATTAAGAAGCACAAACTTTACATGAGTCTATGTCATGTCACGTAAAATAGAAGTATACCACTGCTTTTCTATTTTCTAAAACTTCTTCAATTGTTTTGCCTAAAGGGTTCAGGTCCAATGTCACAAGTAGCCTGCTATTGTGTTAGTCTCTACTGATACCTTCTAGGAGCAAACAATCAGAACATTCGATAATGACTTGATTGGTTGACTGTTAAAGTTCATAAATAAAAGTTAAAGCATATCTTATGATTCTATTTGTGAGAAAAGCTGCTCGCCACTTTGAGTCAATATAATCAAAACTCAAGGAGTGGACCTGCATACACTGAGGATGATGCTTAACTTCCCTAGAAGATGAAAAATATGTTACCAAGTTAAGTGCACTGAGGTTTTATGCAAGAAGGAAGTAAGGGCATGGAATGTGGGAAGATGGAGGCCCAAGTCTATCTGTGCAGGGAAAGGGGTTATCTGGAAAAACTTCTTAAATGAATGGAGATCAATGATTGCTTATAAGGATTTGTTATTTTCAAGAATTTAAATTAAGGAACAAATCGATCCTAAACAAAACCATAAAGAAATTTTAAAAAGAAATCTCACCTAACCACAACAGATTGACATTTTAAAAACAGATCCAAAGAAATCAACCTTTCGGGGACATACAACCTTAATTTCTTAAGATAACTACATATTCTGAGTAAAATGGGTGCTAATATATACCCTTATCCACTGTTCCTAAATAAGCATATTTCTGCTCTGAGCAGTGTACTTTCGATAACATTAAAGTAGATTCTACTCACTGAGAATAGTAACAGTGTGCAACTAAGTATTCATATTCATTTTTTAATTCCTATCATTTAAGATGAATGTCTTATTTTGGAAAAAATGAACATTAAAATGAGAAATATGAATTCCAATAGTCACTTATATATTTAGTAACTGTTCTTGTTGCTTGAGAAAACATCTTTACCTGATTAAGGACCTTCTGCAGGTGTGGGGTCCCCATCCGGTCAGCAATGTGTCTATAAGCCAGGTGTGAGAGAAAAAATTTCCTTTCGGCCAACATGGCAGCCTTAATGTCCTTCTTCCCGTCTATATCCTTCTGGCTTCTGTTTACCACCCCCACATAACCTGAAACAGAACACATACAATGTGGTTTGGAACACTTGTTGTTTATTCTGGGGAGATTTCAAGGCTCTCAAACAGGCTGAATAAGAAAAGTAAAATTATTTTTAAGGGCTGAAGAATTGAACCTTTTATAAAACTCAATTTGAGACATCAGTATTTAACAAAGGTTGGCTGATGTGGCTAATGATACTTTTTTAGCATTAACACAATAATGTGTTTTGCCCTTAAAAGCTCTGTACATTTTAATACAGTGTGTCCCTTAGCAGCTGTGTTATATGGTGGGCAAGTTAGTCACACTTAAAACAGCACAGTATATGTATATGCAGTTTGTGATGAATATTTATATCCTCCCTTCAAACTCCTTCCTTTTCCTGCTTTCTTATTCCTGTTATTTTAAGGAACAGTTCTTCCTCTGGATCATTTTTAAATATATCATTTGGGAACGTTATGCCATTCCAGAAAAAGTATAACTAATCATAAATACATTCCTCACAACTGTGAAGGCATAAAACCAAGCTTCCCATTGGTTTCCCAATTGTTTCTCTGCCACATCATCAAAGGAAGTCCTGTATAGGACATGGTACGTTACCCCTGCGAAGAGGCAGCAGCTTATTCTCTAGAACCTCCCTGGCATCTGTTCCTTCATCCATAAGATCCAATTTGGTGATGACTCCAATGGTTCTTAAACCTGCATCGAAAACAAACGCAGTATTACATAGTTTACAGAAGACTAACAAATTTTAGAGACATATATGTCCCCATGCTAAATGCAGACACTCATATTTCTGGTCCTTTTCCTGTTCCTCTCTGTCTTAATTTGTTTTCTAATCCACTGCTACCCCAGTCTGGTGAGTTTTGATGTGATAAGAAGGAGAGTTGTAAAACCACCCATACATAAGGTAACTTTCACTTCAAGAGAGAAAAAACCAAATAGGTATATCACCACAATAATTTTAAATACATGCATTTATTTTGGTACCATGCATACATGGAAATTACACACTTAAAATTTTCCTCCAAGGTACTGTACACAATACGGGTGCTTTAATTTTTTTATGTATTACCTTACTGAAAATAAATAAACAAGTAGGACCAATGAAGAGAGTGTGTCATAAACCAAAGCTTATTATTGATCCAGTTCTAAGCAGTTGACAAATAAGAAGAAGAAAATTAGGTATAGGATAGTGTCATCACCAAAAACAAAGTTTCAAGTCTCATAGCATTCACTGTTCATTAGAAAAAGATATATGACTTAATGGAAGAAGACCAAACTAAGAATTCTGACATTTGGATTCTAGTCTCAAGGCAAGTCACCTAACTCTCTTCTCTGGGTCTCAGTTTTCCTATCTCTAATATAAAGAGTTGGAAACGATAATCTCCAAGGTACCTTTCAGTAATAAAACAATATAAAAACCTAGACATTTTATGTAGCACATCAGATACCTCACCTTTGCCCATTGTTTTCTTCACTAGATAAAATGAATAACATTTGCCTAGTGATTCATATATTTTTTTAAAGATTTTATTTATTTGACAGAGAGAGACACAGCAAGAGAGGGAACACAAGCAGGGGGAGTGGGAGAGGGAGAAGCAGTTTTCCTGCAGAGCAGAGAGCCCGGCGCGGCGCTCTATTCCAGGACTCTGGGGTCATGACCTGAGCCGAAGGCAGACACTTAACGACTGAGCCACCCAGGCACCCCTCGTGATTCACATTTTTAAGTGCATTTCTTTGGACATGATAAATTGAACACACATCTTTATCTTTTTACCTGAAACCACTCTAAAATGGCTAGTATTTATTAGGCCAGCTATGGTTTTATATTCTTTACATGTCTTAAATCATTTACCCTTAAAAAGGTTAAGTCGTTTAATCTTAAAAAAGACGCAAACTACTATTTTTTTTTTAAGTGAGGAAACTAAGGCAGAAAGAGATTAAGTAACTTTCCCAAGGTCATACAACAGGTGGGTCTAGGCATCCAGAGCCCATGCTTTTAACCAATATACTGCTTATTGAAATACAAAGAATTTTAAAAATAAAAAAGGCTTAAACCAAGAGAGTAAAGAAAATGGGAGAGGACTGAAGAAAAATGTTGAAACTGTAAACCCAGCAGGATAACTGCTAACTAAATTAACAGACTAGAGAAAGAGAAAAACTGCATCCAAGAAAGCCAACAACCAAAGCCCAGAAGCTGGATAATTTACATCACAGCCTCTCAGAAAGGTTGAGGGAGACCAATAGCTCTGACAATAATGGACGGTAATGGGGGCAGTTGAGGCTGAAAACAAGAGCGCTGGATGAAAGCAGGGAGATTTCCATGGATAACATAGCTAGGAGTCACCCTGGCTCAACCTGGCAGGAGAGTGCAAGGTCTACTCTCTGGAAACACTGAACTGTGGAAAACTGCACTAATGGGCACCTGGCCCAGTTAGAGGGCATCAGGTATTAAAAGAGAGTGATTAAGTGAAATTCCACTTACTGAATAGCAAGACCTCTCTGCCCAGTCCAGTTTAAGAAAAAGCTGGCTGGTAGAATTTAACCCTCCAAGCAGGAGATTGGAAAAACTCTGTCTGGGGATATTAACCATTCTTAGAGGGAAACATAGATATTAAAATTCAGAGGAACTCCAATTAAAACAGCCCAATAAATCAACCTACTGTGAAGCCTATAACTCATTTAGTCAAGCACACCCAAATAGAGTTTCCTGTTAATAATTCACTTTTAAATATAAATCAATAAGTGTAGATTACCAATTGTCATCATACAAAATTATTACAATATTAATATAATATAAATAAAATACTATGGACTATATCCCCCATAAGTGACTTATTTATTTTAGCATTCTGTGATGTATATAATTGTAGAACCACTATGTTGTATACCTGAAGTTAATACAATACTGTATGTCAACTATGCTTCAATAAAAAATAAAAATTTTTAAAAATTATTTTAAATGTGAATGGATAGCCAAGGAGAGTCTCTGAGACCAAAACAAATAAATATTGTAAAACAGAACTGAAGAAAACAAAGATAATACAAAATATAGAAGAAAACTTTATCATTTTTATTAATATCCTCATAGAGAAAAGAGGTCATTGCATCCATGGAACAAGAGCAGAATGTCATAAAAGGAAACATTCAAACAAACAAAAGGAATTCTCGGTAACAAAATATGAGAGTAGTAATTTAAAAAAAAATGTTAGTAGAATGGGTGGAGTACAAAGTTAGAAACTCTTCCAGAAAACAAAAGAAATAGAAGTAAATAATAGAAAAGGAAAAACTTGTTTGAAACTAGAGAAATAGGGGCACCTGGGTAGCTCAGTTGGTTAAGCATTCAACTTTTGGTTTTAGCTCTGGTCATGACCTCAGGTTCATGAGATCGAGCCCTGTGTCAGGCTCTGTGCCCAGTGCAGAGTCTACTTGAGATTCTGTTTCTCCCTGTCCCTCTCCCCCTCCCCTGTTCTCTATCTCATTCTCTTTCTCTCTCTCAAATAAATAAATAAATCTAAAAAAAAAAAAACAAAAAACAGAGAAATAATGTAGAAGATCCAATATCTGAATAATTGGCATTCCAGAAAAACAGAGAAGATGAAACAGAAATAGTTGGTGGGGGCATACTATTCAAGAAAATATTCTGTAAGTGAAAGATTAATTTATGTATTGAATAAATCCATCAAGTGTCCAATATAATATGAAAAACACACACATAATATGGCATAGCAGTATAAGATTTCAAAACACTAGGAACAAATAAAATATCCTAATAAGCTCCCAAAGAAGTTAAGAAAAGAAAGTGACAAAAAAAGTTTTGGAAATCATTATAGCATCAGTCTTCCCAGCAAGAAACTAGAAACTAAAATTCAATAGAGTGCTGTTTTCAAAATTCTGAGGGAAAAAATTATTTCTAGCCTAGAATTCTGAAATATCGATAAATGTGACAGTAGAAAAAAATATTTTCAGACTTGCAAAAATCTCAAAGTATTTTACCTCCCTTTCTCTTTCTTTGGAAACTACTAAAGGATGTGTTCCACCAAACATGGAAAGCAAACTAACAAAGAAGTAAATAAGAGATCCAGGAAGCAAGAAATGTAATATAACCAAAAAAGAAAGGGAATTTTCAGGATGGTGTAGATCTCAGTACTAGGCCAGAAGAACAATCAATATCTATTTGAATGAGAAGGCACAGATTATTGAAGAGATATATTTCCCCACTAAGAAAAAAAAAAATGGAAGTGCTAGAACACCTAATGCCTAAGATTTTTTAAGGTATTAAGAGATTTAGACTCCTAGAGGAGAGGCTGAGAATGCACTGGTAATGAATATTTAGAAGACTGCAAACAAAAAGAAAGACAACTATCAACCTCAAAGACAGCAATATCATGTAAGAAGGAAAAAGTAATCATAATTTACACAGGGCTCAGTTGCGAATGATATTTTCAGAATCATAAATATTTAAATATAATTATATTAGTAGAACATGGGAGGGTAAGTGTATATATGTATGGTTAGTATATGTGGGTATGGGAGAGAGATAGAAGACAGCTAAATTCTTCTCTACAGTAGGAAGTCAAAAGTGAAAATCAAAAATAAAAAATCAAGAAATAGTAGTATGAACAGGTTACACAGAAATATGGAGGTAAATACCAAAAGAAAGCCAAAAGTGATAGTCTCTGGAAATCAGTAATCAAGAGTCAGGAGGAGTGGGCAAGGGACCAATAGTTTTTGTTAAAAGCCTTTGGGACTGATTTTTAAGCTATGTATGTTTATAACATTAATAAAAATAAAAGTTAAATTTTAAAAGTATTCTCTCTTTTTTTTTTAAATAATCCATTTTTTATTTGATAGGTAAGAATGGACAGTAGATGTAAATAAAAAAAACATTGAAACAGATATTTGACTCTACATTGGCAAAGTAATGTAAGGATATGTGTGAATATCTGATCTGTGTAAAAGTTTTCCATGTCCAATCAACACATCCAGATAGTTTAGACATAACTGACATTTCATTCCCTTTAAAATGATAAGAACACACAACTCAACTATGTCAGATTGAAGGCTCTGTCTTTGTTGGATAGGCTGGCCTTGTACAATGACCGAATCAAATGAACATTGGTTTTAATATTTGTCTCCAAAAGGCAAGCATGGTTAATACATAATTAAAAGTATTCTCTTTACTACTCCTTTATTTCTGCAAAGGCAAAGAAATCTATGCTTAGTGGTATACCAGAAATGGCAAAGGAGATTATTTTCTTTTTACATTTAGTTATACAAATAGGCAGCTTAAAATAATCAATGAACTCCTGCTGGCATACTGGAGACCTACACTGACAAATCTCAAAAAGCCATTGCCGGAAGAGATTCAAAGGCAACATGCTTTAAAAGCACTTCACTGGTAATCTAAAGACTCAGATAAATATAATAGAGACCCATGTACTGAGTCCTGATTATGTACTGGTCATAGACTTGAAACAACTCTATGAGTGGGTACCGTTATTTTCTCAATTACACAGATCAGGAAAGTGAGATTTGGAGAGGAAAAGCATGCTTACCTAAAAGCTCGCAGACTGTAGGGTGTGGAATCCAGGCAACCTAATTCCATTTTTAATCACTATATTTTTCTGCCACCCAATTCTTAGCTAGATTCTACAAGTGATTAGGTCTGTTATTTGGCAAGTTAGTTACATCATGTGGGCCTGTTGATCTACATATAGAACCAAAAGATTAACTAGATGTCTCTTTCAAGTCCAGAATTCTGGGAAATAAAACAATTTCCAGATTTAGAAGGGGTTATATACAATAATAAGTAAAGAGTAATTTAATAAAATTCTTGTCTTCGGGGCGCCTGGGTGGCTCAGTTGGTTAAGTGACTGCCTTCGGCTCAGGTCATGATCCTGGAGTCCCGGGATCGAGTTCCGCATCGGGCTCCCTGCTCAGCGGGGGGTCTGCTTCTCCCTCTGACCCTCTCCCCTCTTGTGCTCTCTGTCTCTCATTCTCTCTCTCAAATAAATAAATAAAATCTTTAAAAAAATAAATAAATAAAATAAAATTCTTGTCTTCCAACTAAAAGGAAAATAAAAATAAATTAAGAGCTAATAAATAATGTATGATACTGTATTTCAATTATGTTTCTTCAGTAAAGAATAGCCATAATGATGAGTGCTGATGAATCCTGACAAAGACCTTGAAAAGACATACAAGGCACTTCCAAACTGATTTTTTTTTAAAGATTTTATTGATTTATTCATGAGAGACAGAGACAGAGAGAGAGAGAAGCAGAGGGAGAAGCAGGCTCCCAAGGAGCAGGGAGCCTGATGCGGGACTCGATCCCAGGACTCTGGGATCATGACCTGAGCCAAAGGCAGACGCTTAACCATCTGAGCCACCCAGGCGCCCCAGCACTTCCAAACTGATTCTTACATAGCATAGAGGCTAACAGCACTCACTCGAGGATCAGATTTTTTGGGTTCAAACCCATCAGTGCCTCTTATTACTTCCAAGACATTAGTTTCCTCATCAGGGGATGTCAGGGTGGCTCAGTTAGTCAAGCATTTGCCTTTGGCTCAGGTCATGATCCCAGGGTACTGAGATCGAGACCCCCCCCATTGGGCTCCTTGCTCAGTGGGGAACTGCTTCTCCCTCTGCATGCCTCTCCCTGTGCTTGTGAGCTCTCTCTCTCTCTCACTCTCTCTCTGACAAATAAATACATAAAATCTTTAGTTTCCTCATCAGGTGTAACCACATCAATAGCATAATCATCCATCACAGTTTGTATTTGATGTCTGGGATAATTATTAATTGCATCCCCTTTAACTCTCGAAAGACTTCCAGCAGAAGAATAAGTTATATGTTCACTCTAATTCATCAATAAAATGAGAAAATAACAAACTTATGTTTTAAAATTAAATAATAGACCTTCCACTTTCTGGTGCAACACATAAGAAGATTTGAAGTTGCCACTGTGTCTTAGCAAGTGGACAACTGAAAAAAATCAACAACCCTTCTTAGATTCTTCAGAGAAATGAGGTCACAGGACAAACCACTGCTCCCCAAATTTGGAGAGGCAGATAGGTAAATCCAGAGAATCATAACTTATGGAAGCAGAAACACACAAGCAGGAATTCCTATGGGAACCAGCACCTAAGAAAGAAAACCTAAACTGTAATTGATAAATTTCTGGAAACTCAGTGAGTTAAAAAGTCTAAGAGGTCCAAGTTATAGGGAGCATCCATTTTTTTTGTGGGTTTAGTCTCCAGGAGCTCACCCCACCCAGGTTCTCACAGTGAATATCTGAAAAAAAAATCCCCTTGTGCTTCAGACAGGGGGAGGAAACAAACAACCTGATTTAAAAATGGGTAAAAGACCTGAACAGGTACCTCACCAAACAAGATGTACAAATGGCAAGTATGTATATGAAAAGATGTTCCACATCATTGTTCAATAGGGAATTGCAAATTAAAATAATAGTGAGGTATCTATTAAAATTACCAAAATCCAAAACACTGACAACATCAAAGGCAGCAAGGTTATGGAGTACCAAGAACACCCATTCATTGCTATTGAGATTGCAAAATGGTACAGACATTTTGGAAAATAGTTTCTTATAAAACTAAATATACCCTTACCATGTGATACAGTAATTGTACTCTTTGGTATTTACTCAAAGGAATTGAAAACATGTCCACACAAGAACTTGCACACAGATGTTTATAGCAGATTTACTTGTAATTGCCAAAACTGGAAAGCCACCTAGATGTCCTTCCATACATAAATAGATAAATAAAACTGTGGCACAACCAGACAATGGAATATTATTCAGTGCTGAAAATAAATGAGCTATCAAGCCATAAAAAGACAAGGAGGAACTTTAAATTCATATTGCTAAGTGAAAGAAGCCAATCTGAAAAAGCTACAAAGTTTATGGTTTCAACTATATGACATTCTAGAAAAGGCAAAAGTATGGAGACAGTAAAAAGCTTAGTGGTTGCCAGGGGTTAGGGGAGGCAAGGATAAAAAGGTGGAGTACAGAGTATTTTTAGGGCAGCGAAAACTATTCTATATGGTATTACAATGGTGGATACATAACATTCCACATTTGTCAAAACCCATAGAAGGTACACCACCAAGAGTGAACCCTAATGTCAACTATGAACTTTGAGTAATAATGATACACCAGTTCTAGGTTCATTGATTATAACAAATGTACAACTCTGGTGTGGGATATTAATAGTTGGGGAGGTTGTGCATGTGGGGACAGAATGTATATGGGAACTCTCTGTACTTTCCACTTAAAATTGCTCTAAAAAATTAAAATCTATTAATTAAAGACAATTAAATAACATTACACATGTAAAGTACTTGGTACATTAAAAAAAACCCAGTAAGTGAAAGTTGTGATCTCATTAGCTTTGATTCTCACCATGCCTCCCACTCTACTCCAATCCTAAACTCCAGTCACCTAACAAGTTGCACTTCTCCATGTGACCATGCAGTTCTTGGGCTTTTTATCTTTATAACAATGCCGCTCAACTCTAAATATCCTTTCCTTCCCTTCTTTTTTTGATCAACTCAAACCCATTCTTCCCTTTTTCATCATTTTATTTTATTTTCATCATGATAAGTACACTCTTTAATTCCCATACCCTATTTCACTCATTCCTCCACCCACCTCCCCTCTAGTAACCATCAGTTTGTTTTCTATAGATAAGAGTCTGATTTTGGTTTCTCTCTCTCTCTCTCTTTTTCCTTTGCTCATTTGTTTTGTTCCTTAAATTCCACATATGAGTGTGATTGTATGGCATTTGTCTTTCTCTGACTGACTTATTTCACTCAACATTATACTCTACCTCTATCCACGTTGTTGCAAATGTCAAGATTTCATTCTTTTTTATAACTGATTAATCCTCCATTGTACAGGGGCGCCTGGGTGGCTCAGTTGTTAAGCGTCTGCCTTCAGCTCAGGTCATGATCCCAGGGTCCTGCGATCGAGCCCCACGTCGGGCTCCCTGCTCAGCGGGAAGCCTGCTTCTCCCTCTCCCACTCCCCCTGCTTGTGTTCCCTCTCTCGCTCTCTCTCTCTCTGTCAAATAAATAAAATCTTGAAAAAATATTCCATTGTATATATACACCACATCTTCTTTGTCCATTCATCTATCAGTGGACACTTGGGTTGCTTCCATAGTTTGGCTATTGGAAAAAATGCCACAAAAAACACAGGGGTGCATGTATCCCTTTGAATTAGTGTTTTTGTATTTTGGGGGGGTAAATACTGAGTAGTGAAATTACTATATCATAGGGTAGTTCTATTTTTAATTTTTTGAGGAAACTTTAAGCTGTTTTTCACAGTGGCTGCACCAGTTTGTATTCCCAAAAACCGTACATGAGGGTTCCTTTTTCTCCACATCCTCACTGACACTTGTTTCTTGTGTTTGTGATTTTAGCCATTCTGACAGGTGTGAGGTGATATCTCATTGTAATTTTAATTTGCATTTTCCTGATGATGAATGATGTTGAGCATCTTTTCCTGTGTTTGCTGGCCACTTGTATATCTTCTTTGGAGAAATGTTTGTTCGTATGTTTTGTCCATTTTTTAATTGGATTATTTGTTTTCTGGGTATTGAGTTGTATCAGTTCTTTATATATTTTGGATACTGAAACCCTTTATCAGATATGTCATTTGCAAATATCCTCTCCCATTCAGTAGCCTGATTTTTAGTTTTGTTGGCTATTTCCTTTGCTGTGCAGAAACTTTATTTTGATGTAATCCCAAGAGTTTATTTTTGTTTTTATATCCCTTGCCTCAGGAGACATATCAAAAATTTTGCCACAGTCAACGTCAGAGAGATTACTGCCTGTGCTCCCTTCAAGGACTTTTATGGTTTCAGGTCTTTAAACCATTTGGAATTTATTTTTGTGTATGGTGAAAGAAAGTGGTCCAGCGTCATTCTTTTGCATGTGGCTGTCCGGTTTTCCCAACACCATCTGTTGAAGAGACTGTCTTTTTCTGACTGCATATTCATTTCTCCTTTATCAAAGATTAATTGACCATAAAATTGTAGATTTGTTTCTGGGTTTTTTGTTCTATTCCATTGATCTATGTGTCTGTTTTTATGCCAGTACCACACTGTTTTAATTACTACTTCTTTGTAATATAACTTGAAATCTGGAATTGTGGTCCCTCCAATTTTGTTTTTCTCTTTCAAGATTGCTTTGGCTATTCTTTTGTGGTTCTATACAAATTTTAGGGTTGTTAGTTCTAGTTCTGTGAAAAATGCTGTTATTTTGATAGGGATTGCATTAAATCTGTAAATTGCTTTGGGTAGTATGGACATTTTAACAATATTTGTTCTTCCAACGCAAGAGCATGGAATGTCTTTCCATTTCCTTGCATCGTCTTAAATTTCTTTCATCAGTGTTTTATAGTTTTCAGAGTACAGGTCCTTCACTTCCTTGGTTAAGTTTAATCCTAGATATTTTATTGTTTCTAGTGAAAATGTGAATGGGATTGTTTTCTTAATTTCACTTTCTGCTGCTTCACTTAGCGTGTAGGAATGCAATAGATTTCTGTACATTGATTTCGTATCCTGCAACTTTACTGAATTCATGTATCAGTTCTAGTATTTTTTTGGTGCAGTCTTCAGTATCATGTAATCTCTAAAGTGACAGTTTTGCTTCTTCCTTACTAATGCAGATGCCTTTTATTTCTTTATGTTGTCTAATTGCTGTTGAGGACTTCCAGTACCATGCTGAATGAAAGCAGTGAGAGTGGACATCCTTGTCTTGTTCCTGACCTTAGGGGAAAAGCTCTGTTTTTCACCATTGAGCATGATATTGGCTGTGCATTTTTCATATAAGGGCTTTATTATGTTGAGGTATGTTCCCTCTAGACTCTACTTTACAGAGAGTTTTTATCATGAATGGATGTTGTACTTTGTCAAATGCTTTTTGTGCACCTATTGAAATGATCATTTTGGTTTTTATCTTTTCTTGATGTGACATGTCACATTGATTGTTTTATAAATATTGAACCTCCTTTGTATTCTGGAATAAATCCCACTTGATTGTGATATATGATTTTTTAAATATATTGTTGGATTTGGTTTGCTAATATTTTGTTGAAGATATTTGCATCTATATCCATGAGAGATACTGGCCTGTAGTTCTCTTTTTTTGTTGAGTCTTTATCTGGTTTTGGTATCAGGGTGATACTGGCCTCATAGAATAAATTTGGAAGTTTTCCTTCTTCTTGTATTTTCTGAAATAGTTTGAGAAGAATAGGTATTAAGTCTTCTTTAAATGTTTGGTAGAATTCATCTGTGAATAAGAATATTCTCAATTTGCATGATTTTCTTTCCTCTCCTTTGCTCAACTTGGTTACTTCCCATGTCTTCCAGGTAATTAATTAATTTCTCTGCTTCATCTAGCCTATTTATTCCATTAAGTGTATTTTTTAATTTCATTTATTATGTTCCAGATCTCTGAATGGTTCTCTTTTATCTATGTGTTAAGGATCTCACTGATGTCCTCCACTCTTTTCTCAAGTCCAGTGAGTATCTTCTATGATCATTACTTTAAATTCTCTATCAGGCATATTACTTATATCTGTTTCTCTTTGGTCTCTTGCTGTAGTTTGGTCCTGTTCTTTCATTTGGGAGACATTTCTCTGTCTTTTCATTTTGTCTGACTTCCTGTGTCTGTTTTTTTCTGTTGGGAAGGTCAGCTACTTCTCTTGCTCTTGAGGATAATAACCTTATGATGAAGAGGTTCTGAAGTGCCCTGCAATGTAGTGTCCCCTGTTCCCTAGGGCCTGGCACTTGAGGGAGTGTCTCCTATGAGTGTTGTGCATGCTCTGCTGTTGAGTCTTGGCCTTTTTCTTTCAGTCCAGTTGTCTGCAGAGGCTCTCTTTGCTTATTGTGGGCAGTGTTTGGTCCCCAGCAAGGGTAGGGCATATTTTAACAAGGTGTGCAGTGGTCTCCTTGCTAAACAAGACCTGCCCCTACTGCCAGAATTGAGATCCTACAAAACACACAGGTAGGGAGATAGTGTTGGCAGGGTTTGCACTGATCTTCCAGGGGAGGAGGCCTGCAGCACCAGGACTAAGGCCAGCATGACTGGGAAGGTGAGATCCACTGAAGCACAGTGGGGCAGGGCTTGGTGCAAGCAAGTTAGGTAAGGAGTGTTGAGGCTGTGCTGGTTCCCATAGGTGGCTCAGTTTTTTATGCTGGTGGGTATGGGAGGGAAATGGTACCTGCCAACCCCTTTGTTCCTGGAGGGGTCTCCCCATGATCCTTGTCTCTCTGGGCAATGCTCTTAAATGAGAAAATCAGTTTCCTTACCATCTGCCCCTGGTGTTTTAAAAACTGCTGATTCCACAGTGTATCTGCACAGGTTGTTTGCCATGCTGTGCCTTTAAGGATGAGCACTCTGCTTCCTAATGCCCTCCAGGCTCTCCCAGAGCTGAGCCTGCCAATTTTTTTAATTCCAGGGTTTATGTCTTGCTGCTTGTAAGAACTCATGAAATTTGGCCCCTCTTGCTTTCAAATGCAAATATTATGGGGATTCATCCTCCCCATTTGTGGGCTCCCCGGTGTGAAAGTCGGTTTTCTGCCTTTTTCCATGCCACCAGCTCCCTCCCCACTGTGGGTGGACATGGTCTGCTTTTTTCCCAGATCATATCATCACCCTTCCTACTTTCTTTGGTGTGGCCTCTATAGCTTCAGTTGTGGAGTTTGTTCTGCCAGTCTTCAGGTTGTTTTCTGGGTTATTTAGGCTGATGTGAGTGTTATCTAGTTGTATCCATGGGATGAGGTGAGCTTAAGGTCCTTGTTCCCAGCTGATGACTCCTACCCATGCAGGTCCTTAATCAGGCTCCCACATGCAAAAGTTTGGAACCATTTCTCTGTGCCTTCAGGCTCTCTGTGTACACTGAAATCATAATTCTTATATGAAACTAGGGATCTGCTTATTTGTATGTATCACTCACTAGAACATGATCTCTTCTATAATAAGGACTACATCTACTCTACATATTCCAAGCAATTCATTTAAGTGCCAAACACAGAGTGGGAACTCAATCAATGTTTATTTATTAAATGAATAAATGAGAGAAAAATATGCATATTTATTTTTCTTAGGTTCAGACAAGAATTGAAATACATTTCAAAAAAGAAATATGCTACCATTCTATCATATTACCTAGGTTTGTTGTCAACACAATGATTTCCCTATAAGAGCACTGCCATTTCTTTCATTTATATATGCAACTAAATTTGAGTAGTGTGTTGTTTCATCTAATTAAGAAATGGGAAAAAAACAAGCCATGAACCACATTAGCAATTGCCAGAAAAGTAATCTGGAACATGGTGTACACTAAAACAACAGCAATGAAAAATAAAATCAATGAAGAGCTTAGTGTAAACATGTATACTGCAAAATTAAAAACAGACTTAGGAAATTAGATGTCCTTCAGTTAATGTATTTTTGTTGTTTTGGGTTTGGGTGGGATTTGGGGGAGTTTGAAGTAAATGTTGTTTCTATTTGGCAAAGATTATGGAATATTTTATTTCTGAAAGCAATCAGTGATAAACAGGATTAGTTTCATCTTTTTTTCCTTAACATTATTTTATTGTTACTTTCAACAATCCTGAATAAGTTTTCATTTTCAAAGCCATCAGGTAATATTATTGCATATGATACTGGGTAAAATACTAAGTTAAAAACAGAAAACACAAAAATTACTGTTGCTGTAATAGCAGAGAGTCAATCTTGCTCACCAATATATGCCCAGAATCTAGCAAAGTACTTGAAAGATTTAATATCTGTGGAAGGAAGGGAAAGGAGAAAGAGAGGGCAAAGACAGAAAAAAAAATAAGGGAGGGAAAGGAGAAAGAATTACTCCAAAGATAAGAAAATTTAGGTATAGAGTGGTTCTTTCACTGAGATTTTGTACTGCAAAATAGACTAAGGCATGAAGAAACAAAAGAAAAAGAATCCATATATATATATATATATATTTAAATCTCTCTATTTAAATCTTACTTCTACTTAAATCCATTTCCTTCTTCTTCCTTGGCACATAGTTTAACTATATTTCTAAATCTCCCTTACAATTGAGTTACAATCCCCTTTATAATTTGCCTGTGACTGAGTTCTAGATAGTGGAATGTGAGCAGAAGTGATATTTGCCACTTCTAGGCTTAGTCTATATAATTTCTCACATATGCACCTGCCTGCTCTATCACCTTTCACTTGATGGATCTAACCATAGTAAGTTCCTAAATCCCTAAGGATAACAAATGCAAGTATCTGGGTAGCTGAATGATGTCACAGACAAGAAACACCACACTACCCTGAGAATCCACACAGGATGGACCTTTCTACTGTTTGCACCATTACGTGTTTCACTGTACTTCTTTCTGTATAATAGTAAAAACAGTGGTACTTTGAAGAAGAGAGCTGCTGTAATGAAAACCTGGCTTACCAAGCAAGGAAACAAATATAGCAAGTTCGAAAGATCAAGATTCATGTCACACAACAGCTATATATATTGTAAGCCTGCTTCATATGATAACTTGTAAGGCAGACTAAGTGCCTACTGAAAAGAGAAGCTATTGGAAAGAGTCAGAGTATTAATTCATCTTGATTGTTCCTTGCTGTTTAAAGTAAGGTATTTAAGAGATGAGTGCACACAAGAAATTTATCATTTTGCAAGCAGAAATAGCAAGGATTAGAGAGAAGGTAGAGATTTGGGTCTTTCAATGTTTGAAAAAGTCAACTGCTCTTGTAACTCGAACAATAGAATAGATTGAAAAGGTTCTAAGAATAAAAAAGATACATTAATTATTTTCAGTTAAGCTAAGGAACTCATTAATTTCCATTTCAGACAGTAAACAACAGGTTGCACAGGACTCTGATACTTGAGAAGAAAAACAAATAACATAAGCCCTACAATTAACCAATCTCTGCTTGGAAAAAAATTACTGGGCTATAGTGCAGGCAGAAAACACCAAGAGATCCCAGCAGTCATGAATACTTGAGGAGACATAGATTGGATTTCAAGAGGGCCAAGATAGCTGGAATATACAGGATAGTATACCAGATAAAAGCGAGCTATGAACAGAAAGAGCTCTAGAAATGTGCTTAGGGGTCCCCTTGAGTCTTTGAAGTATGCATGCATAAGGTAAAATTCTATGTGGCTGAGAAAAAAACAACTTCCAGGGAGCTCTAAACCAAACAATTCCAAGAGCTCACACAGGGCTGAGAATCATTTACATTCCCACTAGCTAGAGTGAAGAGACCTGTTGAATTCAAGGAACCAAAAGGGTCAAACTTCAGTACAGGTTACTCGAGACCAACTTTTTAAAAAACCTAAAAATGAGCTTCAAAATATCAAACTGATCTACAAATAATGCAACTACCCACTAAAATAAAGTCCAACACATTTTTCAAAATACAATAAAACTCAGGAGTCAACAAAGACACACAAAGAAGAAGGAATATGTGACCACAATCAGGAGGGGAAAAAATCAGTCAACAGCATCTCACTTAGAAACAGTAGAATTCACAGGTTATGCTAAAACAGCTGTTATAAATATGTACAAAATGCTCAAGGATATAAATAAAATGTGAAGATAATGAGTAAATAAAAAGAATATGTGAAGAGGTCTATAAAACATCTATAGAACAAGCTATTCAATAACAATGTAGAATATACATCCTTTCCAAATGTACATTGGTCATTAATCAAAATGGACCATAGGTGCTATGAACAATCAAATATCTATGAATTTAAAAGGAATAAAAATCATATCAGAAAGTTATTTGGAAAATGCCAAAAAATTAGGAAATTAAACAATGTATTTCTAAAGTACTATTAGTCAAAAATGAAGTCACAGGGAAATTTAAACATATTTTAAACTGAATGAAAAGCAGAACATATCAAAATTTGCAGTACACAACTAATTAAATATTTAGAGGGAAACTTATAACTTTAAAATATCACTATTACCAAATAAAAAAGATTCAAAACCAATGACCTAAGCTTCAACCTTAAGAAGCTAGAAAGAGGGCGCCTGGGTGGCTCAGTCGGTTAAGCGACTGCCTTCGGCTCAGGTCATGATCCTGTAGTCCCAGGATCGAGTCCCGCATCCGGCTCCCTGCTCAGCGGGGAGTCTGCTTCTCCCTCTGACCCTCCCCCCTCTCATGTGCTCTCTCTCATTCTCTCTCAAATAAATAAATAAAATCTTTAAAAAAAAAAAGAAGCTAGAAAGAGAATAGCAAATTAAATACAAACTAAGTAGAAATAAAGAAATAATAAAAAGTGGAAATAGATGAAATAGAATACAGGCAATAAATATCATCAATTAAACTAAATACTGATTATTTGAAAAGGTCAGTAAAATTGTCTACTCTCACACTCTGACTAAACGTTCTACTGGAGGCCTTAACCAGTGAAACAAAGACAAATTCATTCAATTGTATAAAGCTTTTAAAGAAAAGAGTAAAACTGTTTATTCACAGACAGCAAGATCGTATATGTAGAATATTTTTTAAAATCTACAAAAGTCTACCAGAAGTAGTAAGTGGATTAACTGAGATCACAGATTAAAAGGTCAAAATACAAAAATAAATTGTACACATCTATATATTGGCAATAAAAATTGGCAAGTATTTATTTAAATACTATTTAATATTTTTTTAGAGAGGGAGGGAGAGCGAAAAAGAGAGGAATGAGGTAAGGGTCAGAAGGAGTAGGAGAAAGAGAATCATAAGCAGGCTCCATGCCCAGTGCAGAGCCTGATGCAGGCCTCAATCTCACAACCCTGAGATCATGACCTGAGCCAAAAACAAGAGACAGCTACAATTAACCAACTGAGCCTCCCAGATGCCCCAGCACTATTTAATATTTTAATAGTATCCAAAAACATAAAATACATAAGGATAAATTTCATAAAATATACGCAAAGACATGTACGCTGAAAGCTATAATATACTACAAGTGACCTAAACAAATAAAAAGAAATGCCCTATCATTGACTGAGGCAGTCAATACTATTAAGTCAATTCTCTCCAAATCTATAGCAGCACTGTTCAATAAAACTTACTGCCATAATAGAAATGTTCTTTATGTAGTTTTTCCAATACAGAAGCCATTAATTACATGTGTTGATTTAGCACTGGAAATGAGGTGTGACTGAGAAACTAACTTATTTTATTTTGTTTTAGCTAATTTTAACTTTAATTTGAATAGGCACATGTCGCTAATGGTTAGCATATTAAACAGCACAAGTTACACATTTAATGTAATACCAAACAAAATCCCAGTAAGTTTTTTTTAGAAAATGACAGGCTGATAAAGAAATTCAAATGAGGGGCCCCTGGGTGGCTCAGTCGTTAGGCGTCTGCCTTCGGCTCGGGTCATGATCAAGGGATCGAGCCCTGCATCGGGCTCCCTGCTCGGTGTGAAAGCATTGCTTCTCCCTCTCCCAATTCCCCTGCTTGTGTTCCCTCTCTCGCTGTGTCTTTCTCTGTCAAATAAATAAATAAAATCTTAAAAAAAAAAAAAAGAAATTCAAATGAAAAGGCAAAGTACCTATTATAACCAAAACAGTGATGAAAAAAAATTGCACTGATTTCGAGGTTTATTGTAAAGCTACACAAATTAAGATAGTGTGGTATTAGCATAGGAACAGACATATAGATAAATGAACAGAAAAGAGTCCAGAATTAAAGATTACACACACACACACACACACACACACACGTATACACAATTGGTTTTGGACAAAGATGCCAGTTCAATGGAGAAAGTATAGCCTGTTCAAAATAAATGGTACAGAAACTATTGTATATCCATACGGAAAATAATGAACTCTCACCTCCCTCACTTCACACCATCCACAAGAAAAGGATCACAGACCTAAATTTTTTTTTCAGACCTAAATTTAAAGCTAAAACTACAAAACTTCAAGGAGAAAACATAGGGCAAAAATCTTTGCAAACTTGGGTAAGGCAAAGATTTCTTAGAAAGGATTAAAAAGGATTAAAGGGGAGGAGTTAAGATGGCAGAAGATTTGGGGGACCCTAAGCTTGTCTCCTCCCTCGAATATAGCTAAGCAGTTATCAAATCATTCTGAACCCCCGAGAAATCAATCGGAGGACTGAGAGAACAAAAACTGCAAGTCTACAAGTAAAAAAATGACATTTTGGAAGACAGGAGGTGTAGAGACTTGAATTCAGGGAGATATTGCTGTGGATACAACCTTGGAGAGAAAGCCTGATTATGGAGGCTATGGCAAAGTATTATAAGCATCAGAGCACAAAATCAGAACTTTAAGAATTCTGTTACACTGGCAGACATTCCTGGCTTAAAGGTGCTCAGGTGGCGAAGCAGGGTGGAATCCTAGGTTCGACACCATGGTCTGAGGATCCCCTGGCTCACCAGAAGAATGGGTGGCACCTAAGTGCTACACTGTTGCCAGGCATAGAAGCGGGGAAACCAACTGAGAACAGGGAGTGTAGTTGCTGGCTTTCTGCCCTGTATTGCCATAAACTACAACCACTGCGTGTTCCTGTGACCACTTTCCTGGGATGGGCCAGCAAATGGCAGAAGCATGGGGAGACTCTCCTAGGGAGAAATAGCGCAGGTCCATGCCACAGGAGTCCCTAAAATTTGTAGTTTTGAAACTCAGTAACATGCCTGAGATTAAAAAAAAAAACCTCAGACACAGGCAAGGTGAACACAGAATTCTGACGGAAACTGGGGAGGCAAGTGATTGGTCGCTCTTCTCTAAGGGCTCACTGAAGAGTGGGGGATGTGAATTTTCAGCTCTGGGTCTGGAGAGCTGAAGGCCGCCATATTCATCCCACCCATCAGTGCAGAAAGCCTTCAGGGAGCAAACCAGTGCCACCTAATGGAGTCCAGAGCTGCTTACACCAAGCTCTGCCTCCCTGCACCCTGGAGATGCATTTTCATTAGGGCAAGTCCACCTGAGAATCAGTGCAACAGGCCCCTCCCATAGAAGACCAGTACAAACAACTAGCTCATACAAAGTTTACTGATCATAGAGGGCTGCAAAGCTTCAGCTCTAAGGGAAAGTAGTGTCTAGGATCCTTTGTACTTTTAGTCTTTAGTTTTTTATTATTGTTTTTTCAGTTATTTTCTTATTTTTTCAATTATTAATTTCTTTAATTTTAATATATATATATTTTTCATATATTTTTGTTTCCTTTCCTTTTGTTGTATTTTATTTCTTTTTTTTCTTATTTTGGGATCTAGATTCTTTTAACAAACAGACCAAAACACACCCAGGATCTAGTTTCTTTGGTTTGTTGCTGTTGTTGTTATTGTTGCTTTTGTTTGTTTGTTAGTTTCCCTTCTTCTTTTCTTTTCTGGACAAAATGACAAGATGGAGAAATTCACCCCAAAAGAAAGAACAAGAGGTAGGTAGTACTCACAGCCAGGGATTTAATCAATACAGATATAAGATGTCAAAACTAGAATTTAAAACAACGATTATAAGAATACTAGCTGGCTTTGAAAAAAGTACAGAAGACACTAGAGAATCCCTTACTGCAGAGATAAAAGAACTAAAATCTAGACAGGCCAAAATTAAAAATGCTATAACCAAAATGCAATGCCAAGAGGGGGGCCATAAAAACAAGCATGGATAAAGCAGAGGAATGAATCAGTGAAATAGAATATAAAATTATGGAAAATAATGAAGCAGAAAAGAAGAGAGAAAGGTAATGGACCATGAAGGTAGACTTAGGGAACACAGGCACTCATTAAAATATAGTAACATTCATATAATAGGAGTCCCAGAAGATGAAGAGAGAGAAAAGGGGGCAGAAGTTGCTGGGTTTTTTAAAGATTTTTTATTTACTTGACAGAGAGAGACACAGAGAGAGAGGGAACACAAGCAGGGGGAGTGGGAGAGGGAGAAGCAGGCTTCCCGCCGAGCAGGGAGCCCAATGCAGGACTCAATCCCGGGACCCCGGGATCATGACCTGAGCTGAAGGCAGATGCTTAATGACTGAGCCACCCAGGCACCCTGTGGGCAGAAGTTTTATTCAAACAAATTATAGCTGAAAACTTCCCTAATCTGGAGAAGGACACAGATATTAAAATCCAAGAAGCACAGAGAACTCCCATAAATTCAACAAAAGCCATTTATTGCCAAGGCATATCATAGTCAAATTCACAAAATACACATAAAAGGAAAGAATCCTGGAAGCAGCAAGGGAAACAAAAGTCCTTAACCTATAAGGGAAGACAGATCAGATTCAAAAGTGATCTGTCCACCGAAACCTGGTAGGCCAGAAAGGAGTGAAGGAAATATTCAACATACTGAATGGGAGAAACATGCAGCCAAGAATTCTTTATCCAGCAAGGCTGTCATTCAGAATAGAAGGAGAGATAAAGAGTTTCCCAGCCAAACAAAAACTACAGGACTTCCTGACCACTAAACCAGCCCTGTGGGAAATTTTAATCTTTGAGTGGAGAAAAAAAAAAAAGACCAAAAGCAACAAAGACTAGAAAGGACCAGAGAAAATTACCAAAAACACCAACAGGTAACACAATGGTGCTAAATTCCTATCTTTCAATAATCACTCTGAATGTAAATGGGTAGTGCATCAATCAAAAGACAAAGGGTTCAGAATGGATAAAAAAATAAGATCCATCTATATGCTGCCACCAAGGGACTCATTTCAGACTTAAAGACACCTGCAGATTGAACATGAGGGGATGGAGAACCATCTATCATGGTAATGGACATCAAAAGAAAGCTGAAGTAATCATACATCAAACACAGTAGGTTTTAAACCAAAGACTATAACAAGAGATGAAGAAGAAGGGCATTATATCATAATTAAGTGTTCTATCCATCAAGAATATCTAACAAGGGGTGCCTGGGTGGCTCAGTCAGTTAAGTGTCTGCCTTCAGCTCAGGTCATAATTCAAGGATCCTGGGATCGAGCCCCGCATTAGGCTCCCTGCTCAGTGGAGAGTCTGCTTCTCCCTCTCCCTCTGCCTGCCACTCCCCCGCTTCCCCTGCTTGTGCTCTCTTTCTCTCTCTCTCTGTGTCAAATAAATAAATAAAATCTTTAAAAATAAGATCTAACAATTGTAAATATGTATGCCCCCAACTTGGGAGTAGCCAATTATATAAATTAACTAATAACAAAATTAAAGGAACTCATTGATATAATACAATAATAGTGGGGGACTTTAATACCTCACTTACAGTAATGGACAGATTATATAAGCAAAAGTTAATAAGGAAACAGTGGCTTTGAATGATACACTGGACCAGATGGACTTAACAGATATATTCAGAACAGTTCATCCTAAAGCAGCAGAACACACATTCTTTTTCACTGCAAATGGAACATTCTCCAGAACAGATCACATACTGGGTCACAAATCAACCCTCAATAAGTACAAAAAGATTGAGCTCATACCATGCATATTTTCAGACCACAGCATAGCTGTGAAGTCAACCACAGGAAAAATTTGGAAAGAACACAAATACATGGAGGTTAAAAAAAATCCTACTATATAATGAATGGGTTAACCAGAAAATTAAAGAAGAAATAAGAAAATACATGGAAGCAAATGAAAGTGAAAACATGACAGTCCAAAAACTGGGATGCAGGAAAGGCAGTCCTAAGAGGGAAGTACATTGCAATACAGGCCTTCCTCAAGAAGCAAGAAAAGTCTCAAATACACAACCTAACCTTACACCCTAAAGGAGCTGGAAAAAGAAGAGCAAATATGGCCTAAAACCAGCAGAAGAAGGGAAATAATTAAGATCAGAACGGAAATAGATGATATAGAAGTCAAAAAAACAGAACAGGTCAACAAAACTAGGAGCTGGTTCCTTGAAAAAATTAACAAAATTGATAAACCCCTAGCCAGACTTATCAAAAAGAAAACAGAAAGGACCCAAATAGGTAAAAGCACAAATGAACAAAGAGAGATCCACAACCAGCATAAAAGAAATATAAACAATTATAAGACAATACTATGAAAAATTATATGCCAACAAACTGGGCAACCTGGAAGAAATGGACAAATTCCTAGAAAACTATAAACTATCAAAACTGAAACAGGAAGAGATAGAAAATTTGAACAAACCCATAACTAGCAAAGAAATTGAATCGGTAATCAAAAATCTCCCAACAAACAAAAGTCCAGGGCTGGATGGCTTCCCAGGAGAATTCTACCAGACATTTAAAGGAGAGTTAATACCTATTCTCCTCAAACTTTTCCAAAAAATAGAAATGGAAGGAAAACTTCCAAACTCATTCTACGAAGCCAGCATAACCTTAATTCCAAAACCCGACAAAGATCCCACTAAAAAGGAGAATCACAGGCCAATATCCCTGATGAACATGGATGCAAAATTTCTTAGTAAAATACTTGCTAATCAAATTCAACAGTACATTAAAAGAATTATTCACCAGGATCAAGTAGGATTTATTCCTGGGCTGCAGGGGTGGTTCAACATGCACAAATCAATCAATGTGATACACCACATTAATAAAAGAAAGGATAAGAACCACATGATCCCATCAATAGATGCAAAAAAAAAAAAAAAAGACATCTGACAAAATACAGCATGCTTTCTTGGTAAAAACCCTCAACAAAGTAGGGAGAGATGGTACATACCTCAACATTTAAAGGCTATATACAAAAGACCCACAGTTACTACCATTCTCTATGGGGAAAATCTGAGAACCTTTTTCCTACAGTCAGCAACAAGACAAGGATGTCCACTCTCACCATTACTATTTAACATAATACTGGAAGTCTTAGCCTCAGTAATCAGACACCAAAAAGAAAAGAAAAGGCATCCAAATTGGCAAGGAAGACGTCAAACTTTCACTATTTGCAGATGACATGGTACTCCTTGTAGAAAACCCAAAAGACTCCAACAAAATATTGCTAGAACTCATACATGAATTCAGCAAAGTTGCATGATATAAAATCAATGTGCAGAAATCTGTTGGATTTCTACACACCAAGAGCAAAGCAGCAGAAAAAGAAATCAAGAAATTGATCCCATTTGCAATTGCACCAAAAACAATAAGATATCTAGGAATAAATCTAACTAAAGAGGTAAAAGATAAGTACTCTGAACACTACAGAAAACTTATGAAAGAAATTGAAGAGGACACAAAAAAAATGGAAAACATTCCATGTTCATGGATTGGAAGAACAAACACTGTTAAAATGTCTACACTACCCAAAGCAATCTACACGTTTAATGCAATCCCTATCAAAACACCACCAGCATTTTCACAGAGCTAGAATAAACAACCCTAAAATTTGTATGGAACCACAAAAGACCCCGAATAACCAAAGTCCTGAAAAAGAAAAGCAAAGCTGGAGGCATCACAATTCTGGACTTCAGGCTATATTACAAATCCGCAGTCATCAAGACTTATGGTACTGGCACAAAAACAGACACAGAGATCAATGGAACAGAGTAGAAAACCTAGAAACGGACTCAGAACTAAATGATCAACTAATCTTCAACAAAACAGGACAGAATACGCAATGGAAAAAAGACAGTCTCTTCAACAAATGGTGTTGGGAAACTGGACAGCAACATGAAGAAGAATGAAATGGACCACTCTTACATCATACACAAAAGTAAATTCAAGTTGGATGAAAGACCTAAATGTGAGACAGGAAACCATCAAAATCCTAGAGGAGAACACAGGCAAAAACCTCTTTGACCTCGGCCATATCAACTTCTTATTAGACACATCACCAGAGGCAAGGGAAACAAAAGCCAAAAATGAACTACTGGGACCCCATCAAGATAAAAAGCTTCTGCACAGCAAAGAAACAATCAACAAAACGAAGGCAACATATGGAATGGGAGAAGATATCTGCAAACAAGATATCTTATTTAGGGTTCATATTCAAAATATATAAAGAACTTACCAAACTCAACACCCAAAAAACAAATAATCCAAGTAAGAAATCGTGGGGCACCTGGGTGGCTCAGTCGTTAAGCGTCTGCCTTCGGCTCAGGTCATGATCCCAGGGTCCTGGGATCAAACCCCACATCGGGCTCCCTGCTTAGCCAGGAGCCTGCTTCTCCCTCTCCCACTCCCCTTGCTTGTATTCCCTCTCTCACTGTGTCTCTCTCTGTCAAATAAATAAATAAAATCTTTAAAAAAAAAAACAATTAAGAAATCGGCAGAAGACATGAATAGACACTTTTCCAAAGACATCCAGATCACTAAGAGATGCTCAACATCACTCATCATCAGGGAAATACAAATCAAAACCATGATGAGATACCACCTCACACCTGTCAGAATAACTAAAATTAACAACACAAGAAACAACAGGTGTTGGTGGGAATGCAAACTGGTGCAGCCACTCTGGAGAACAGTTTGGAGGTTCCTCAAAAAGTTACAAATAGAATTAACCTATAATCCAGCAATTGTACTACTAGGTATTTACCCAAAGGATACAAAGATACAGACTAGGAGGGGTACATGCACTCCAATGTTTACAGCAGCATTATCAACAATAGCCAAACTATGGAGAGAGTCCAAATGTCCATCAACTGATGAATGGATAAAGAAGATGTGATATATGCATATATTATATCATATCATGATGTATATATCTATATACAATGGAATATATATGTAGATATATATAATGGAATATTACTCAGCCATCAAAAAGAATGAACTCTTGCCATGTGCAACAACATGGATGGAACTAGAGTATTATGCTAAGTGGAATAAGTCAGTCTGAGAAAGACAAATACCATATGCTCACACTCATAATGTGAAATCTAAGAGAGAAAACAGATGAACATATGGGAAGGAAGGGAAGAAAGAAAAGGAGAGAGGGAAACAAAGCATAAAGAGACTCTTAACGATAGAGAACAAATGGGGGTTGATGGTGGGAAGTAGGTGGGGGATGGACTAGATGGGCACTTTTCCAAAGAAGACAGAGTACACATTGTGATGAGCACTGGGTGTTGTATGTGAGTGATGAATCACTGAATTCTACTCCAAAAACCAATATTGCACTGTATGTTAACTAACAAAATTCAAATAATAAATAAATTAAATAAATAAATAAATAAATAAATGAATAAAATGGCTTAAAATGTGGAGGATATTTTAAAAATTTGTAAGCTGTACATCATCGATTTAAAACTTGTTCTTTTTTTTTTTTTTTAAGATTTTTATTTATTTATTTGACAGAGAGAGACACACCGAGAGAGAGAACACAAGCAGGGGGAGTGGGAGAGGGAGAAGCAGGCTCCCCGCAGAGCAGGGAGCCCGATGCGGGACTCGATCCCAGGACCCTGGGATCATGACCTGAGCTGAAGGCAGTCGCTTAACCAACTGAGCCACCCAGGCGCCCTAAAACTTGTTCTTTGAAAAAGTAAAAAGAAAGCTTTAAGAAAAAATAAATAAAACTTGTTCTTTAAAGATATGGTAGGGGGGTGGGAGGGATGGGGTGGCTGGGTGATAGACAATGGGGAGGGTATGTGCTATGGTGAGCACTGTGAATTATGTAAGACTGTTGAATCACAGACCTGTACCTCTGAAACAAATAATATATTATATGTTAAAAAAATAAAAAGAAGATAGTAGGAAGGGAGAAATGAAGGGGGGGAAATTGGAGGGGGAGAAGACCAATGAGACACTATGGACTCTGAGAAACAAACTGAGGGTTCTAGAGGGGAGGGGGGTGGGGGGATGGGTTAGCCTGGTAAGGGCACGTACTGAATGGAGCACTGGGTGTTATATGCAAACAATGACTCATGGAACACTACATCAAAAACTAATGATGTAATGTATGGTGAGTAACATAATAAAATTTAAAAAATAGAATAATATTTTAAAAGTAAGCTATAAACAGAGAGAAAATATTTACATTACATAGCAAAAGATCCATGTCAAAATATATTTTTTTAAACTTCATGGGGTGCCTGAGTGGCTCAGTCGGTTAAGTGGCTGCCTTCAGCTTGGGTCACGGTCCCAGGGTCCTGGGATGGAGCCCCATGTTGGGCTCCCTACTCAGCAGGGAGCCTGCTTCTCTCCTTCTCCCTCTGCCTGCTGCTCTGCCTACTTGTGCTCTATCTCTCTGTCAAATAAATAAATAAAATCTTTTAAAAATAAAAATAAAAAATAGGGATGCCTGGGTGGCTCAGTCAGTTAAGCGTCTGCCTTAGGCTCAGGTCATGATCCCAGGGTCCTGGAATTGAGTCCCGCATCTGGCTCCCTGCTCAGCAGGAAGCCTGCTTCTCCCTCTGCTTGTGCTCTCTCTCTCTAGCTCTCTCACTCTCTGACAAATAAATAATAAAATCTTTTAAAAATAAATAATAAAAAAGATAAAACCTCATAACTTAATACTAAGAAGACAGATCATTTAAAAATAGGCAAAAGATCTGAACAACACATCACACAAAAAAATTTATGAATGGCTTATAAGGACAAGAAAAGATGCTCAGCATCATGAATCATCAGAGAAATGCAAATCGATACCATGATACAGACATTACAGTGATTGCAATTAAAATAAAACTAAAAATACCAAGCACTGGTGAGTATGTGGAGCAACTGAAACATTCATCTATTGCTGCTAGGAATAAAAGTTGTACATCGCTGTGGAGAAGAGCTCAGGGGTTTCTTAAAGATATTAAACATACACCTACCCAGTAATTCCACTCTTAAGTATTTTCCCAAGTGAAATGAAAACATATGAACTTAGAAAATTTGTATAGAAGTATTTATGGCAGGGGTGCCTGGGTGGCTCAGTCGGTTAAGCATCCGACTCTTGATTTCAGCTTAGGTCATAACCTCAGGGTTGCAACATTGAGCCCAATGTTGGGCTCTGGGCTGGGCGTGAAGGCTGCTTAAGATTCTCTCTCTCCCTCTGCCCCTAACCCCCTCTAAAATATATATATATAATAAATATATTTATTTATTTATTTATTTATTTATATATATATTTATGGCAGGTTTATTTGTAATCACCTATTAGAAAAAAACTAAAATTCTATCAACAGGTTGAATGGATCAACTAAATGTAGCATATCCACACAGTGAAATAACCATTCATTAATTTTTTTTTGAGATCTTTCCTAGTTTATTTTTTGTTTTTTGTTTTTTGTTTGTTTTTTTTATTCTTATGTTAATCCCCATACATCATTAGTTTTAGATGAAGTGTTCCATGATTCATTGTTTGTGCATAACACCCAGTGCTCCATGCAGAATGTGCCCTCCTCAATACCCACCACCAGGCTAACCCATCCTCCCACCCCCCTCCCCTCTAGAACCCTCAGTTTGTTTTTCAGAGTCCATCGTCTCTCATGGTTCGTCTACCCCTCCGATTTCCCCCGCTTCATTCTTCCCCTCCTGCTACCTTCTTCTTCTTCTTTTTTTTTTTTCTTAACATATATTGCATTATTTGTTTCAGAGGTACAGATCTGAGATTCAACAGTCTTGCACAATTCACAGCGATTACCAGAGCACATACCCTCCCCAGTGTCTATCACCCAGTCACCCCATCCTTCCCACCCCACCCCCCACTCCAGCAACCCTCAGTTTGTTTCCTGCAATTAAGAATTCCTCATATCAGTGAGATCATATGATACATGTCTTTCTCTGTTTGACTTATTTCACTCAACATAATACCCTCCAGTTCCATCCACGTCGTTGCAAATGACAAGATCTCATTCCTTTTGATGGCTGCATAATATTCCATTGTATATATATACCACCTCTTCTTTATCCATTCATCTGTTGATGGACATCTTGGCTCTTTCCACAGTTTGGCTATTGTGGACATTGCTGCTATAAACATCGGGGTGCACGTACCCCTTCGGATCCCTACTTTTGTATCTTTGGGGTAAATACCCAGTAGTGCAATTGCTGGATCATATGGTAGCTCTATTTTCAACTTTTTGAGGAACCTCCATACAGTTTTCCAGAGTGGCTGCACCAGCTTGCATTCCCACCAACAGTGTAGGAGGGTTCCCCTTCTCCGCATCCCCACCAACATCTGTCATTTCCTGACTTGTTAATTTTAGCCATTCTGACTGGTGTGAGGTGGTATCTCATTGAGGTTTTGATTTGGATTTCCCTGATGCCGAGCGATATTGAGCACTTTTTCATGTGTCTGTTGGCCATTTGGATGTCTTCTTTGGAAAAATGTCTGTTCATGTCTTCTGCCCATTTCTTGATTGGATTCTTTGTTCTTTGGGTGTTGAGTTTGATGAGTTCTTTATAGATTTTGGATACTAGCCCTTTATCTGATATGTCATTTGCAAATATCTTCTCCCATTCTGTTGGTTGTCTTTTGGTTTTGTTGACTGTTTCCTTTGCTGTGCAAAAGCTTTTTATCTTGATGAAGTCCCAATAGTTCATTTTTGCCCTTGCCTCCCTTGCCTTTGGCGATGTTTCTAGGAAGAAGTTGCTTCGGCTGAGGTCAAAGAGGTTGCTGCCTGTGTTCTCCTTTAGGATTTTGATGGACTCCTGTCTCACATTGAGGTCTTTCAACCATTTGGAGTCTATTTTTGTGTGTGGTGTAAGGAAATGGTCCAGTTTCATTCTTCTGCATGTGGCTATCCAATTTTCCCAACACCATTTGTTGAAGAGACTGTCTTTGTTCCATTGGACATTCTTTCCTGCTTTGTCGATGATGAGTTGACCATAAAGTTGAGGGTCCATTTCTGGGCTCTCTATTCTGTTCCATTGATCTATGGGTCTGTTTTTGTGCCAGTACCATGCTGTCTTGATGATGACAGCTTTGTAATAGAGCTGGAAGTCCGGAATTGTGATGCCGCCCGCTTTGCTTTTCTTTTTCAACATTCCTCTGGCTATGCGGGGTCTTTTCTGGTTCCATACAAGTTTTAGGATGATTTGTTCCATTTCTTTGAAAAAAGTGGATGGTATTTTGATGGGGATTGCATTGAATGTGTAGATTGCTCTAGGTAGCATTGACATCTTCACAATATTTGTTCTTCCAATCCATGAGCATGGAACGTTTTTCCATTTCTTTGTGTCTTCCTCAATTTCTTTCATGAGTATTTTATAGTTTTCTGAGTACAGATCCTTTGTCTCTTTGGTTAGATTTATTCCTAGGTATCTTATGGTTTTGGGTGCAATTGTAAATGGGATCGACTCCTTAATTTCTCTTTCTTCTGTCTTGTTGTTGGTGTATAGGAATGCCACTGACTTCTGTGCATTGATTTTATATCCTGCCACTTTACTGAATTCCTCTATGAGTTCTAGCAGTTTTGGGGTGGAGTCTTTGGGGTTTTCCACATAAAGTATCATATCATCTGCAAAGAGTGAGAGTTTGACTTCTTCCTTGCCAATTTGGATGCCTTTGATTTCTTTTTGTTGTCTGATTGCTGTGGCTAGGACTTCCAATACTATGTTGAATAGCAGTGGTGATAGTGGACATCCCTGCCGCGTTCCTGACCTTAGGGGGAAAGCTCTCAGTTTTTCCCCATTGAGAATGATATTCGCTGTAGGTTTTTCATAGATGGCTTTTATGATATTGAGGTATGTACCCTCTATGCCTATACTCTGAAGAGTTTTGATCAAGAAAGGATGCTGTACTTTGTCAAATGCTTTTTCTGCATCTATTGAGAGGATCATATGATTCTTGTTCTTTCTTTTGTTAATGTATTGTATCACATTGATTGATTTGCGGATGTTGAACCAACCTTGCAGCCCAGGGATAAATCCCACTTGGTCATGGTGAATAATCCTTTTAATGTACTGTTGGATCCTATTGGCTAGTATTTTGGTGAGAATTTTTGCATCCATGTTCATCAGGGATATTGGTCTGTAATTCTCCTTTTTGATGGGGTCTTTGTCTGGTTTTGGGATCAAGGTAATGCTGGCCTCATAAAATGAGTTTGGAAGTTTTCCTTCCATTTCTATTTTTTGGAACAGTTTCAGAAGAATAGGTATTAATTCTTCTTGAAATGTTTGGTAGAATTCCCCTGGGAAGCCATCTGGCCCTGGGCTTTTGTTTTTTGGGAGATTTTTGATGACTGCTTCAATTTCCTTAGTGGTTATAGGTCTGTTCAGGTTTTCTATTTCATCCCGGTTCAGTTTTGGTAGTTGGTACATCTCTAGGAATGCATCCATTTCTTCCAGGTTATTTAATTTGCTGGCATAGAGTTGCTCATAATATGTTCTTATAATTGTTTATATTTCTTTGGTGTTGGTTGTGATCTCTCCTCTTTCATTCATGATTTTGTTGATTTGGGTCATTTCTCTTCTCTTTTTGATAAGTCTGGCCAGGGGCTTATCAATCTTGTTAATTCTTTCAAAGAACCAGCTCCTAGTTTCGTTGATCTGTTCTACTGTTCTTTTAGTTTCTATTTCATTGATTTCTGCTCTGATCTTTATTATTTCTCTTCTCCTGCTGGGTTTAGGCTTTCTTTGCTGTTCTTTCTCCAACTCCTTTAGGTGTAGGGTTAGGTTGTGTACTTGAGACCTTTCTTGCTTCTTGAGAAAGGCTTGTATTGCTATATACTTTCCTCTCAGGACTGCCTTTGCTGCATCCCAAAGATTTTGAATAGTTGTGTTTTCATTTTCATTGGTTTCCATGTATTTTTTTTAATTCTTCTTTAATTTCCTGGTTGACCCATTCATTCTTCAGTAGGATGCTCTTTAGCCTCCATGTATTTCAGTTCTTTCTGACTTTTGTCTTGTGATTGAGCTCTAGTTTCAAAGCATTGTGGTCTGAAAATAGGCAGGGAATGATTCCAATCTTTTGGTACCGGTTGAGACCTGATTTATGACCTAGGATGTGATCTATTCTGGAGAATGTTCCATGGGCACTAGAGAAGAATGTGTATTCCGTTGCTTTGGGGTGGAATGTTCTGAATATGTCTGTAAAGTCCATTTGGTCCAGTGTGTCATTTAAAGTCTTTATTTCCTTGTTGATCTTTTGCTTAGACGATCTGTCCATTTCAGTGAGGGGGGTGTTAAAGTCCCCCACTATTATTGTATTGTTGTCAATGTGTTTCTTTGCTTTTGTTATTAATTGCCTTATATAATTGGCTGCTCCCATGTTAGGGGCATAGATATTTACAATTGTTAGATCTTCTTGTTGGATAGATCCTTTAAGTAGGATATAGTGTCCTTCCTCATCTCTTATTACAGTCTGGTTTAAAATCTAATTTGTCTGATATAAGGATTGCCACCCCAGCTTTCTTTTGGTGTCCATTAGCATGGTAAATGGTTTTCCACCCCCTCACTTTCAATCTGGGGCTGTCTTTGGGTCGAAAATGAGTCTCTTGCAGACAGCATATCGATGGGTCTTGTTTTTTAATCCAGTCTGATAGCCTGTGTCTTTTGATTGGGGCATTGAGCCCATTTACATTCAGGGTAACTATTGAAAGATAGGAATTTAGTGCCATTGTATTGCCTGTGAGGTGACTGTTACCGTATATTGTCTGTGTTCCTTTCTGCTCTATGTTGCTTTTAGGCTCTCTCTTTGCTTAGAGGACCCCTTTCAAGATTTCTTGTAGAGCTGGTTTTGTGTTTGCAAATTCCTTTAGTTTTTGTTTGTCCTGGAAGCTTTTTATCTCTCCTTCTATTTTCAATGACAGCCTAGCTGGATAGAGTATTCTTGGCTGCATATTTTTCTCATTTAGTGCTCTGAATATATCCTGCCAGTCCTTTCTGGCCTGCCAGGTCTCTGTGGATAGGTCTGTTGCCAATCTAATGTTTCTACCCTTGTAGGTTACATATCTCTTCTCCCGAGCTGCTTTCAGGATTTTCTCTTTGTCTATGAGACTCGTAAGTTTTACTATTAGATGTCGGGGTGTTGACCTATTTTTATTGATTTTGAGAGGGGTTCTCTGTGCTTCCTGGATTTTCATGCCTGTTTCCTTCCCCAAATTAGGGAAGTTCTCTGCTATAATTTGCTACATTATACCTTCTGCCCCTCTCTCTCTTTCTTCTTCTTCTGGGATCCCAATTATTCTAATGTTGTTTCGTCTTATGGTATCGCTTATCTCTCGAATTCTGCCCTCGTGATCCAGTAGTTGTTTATCTCTCTTTTTCTCAGCTTCTTTATTTTCCATCATTTCATCTTCTATATTACTGATTCTCTCTTCTGCCTCATTTATTCTAGCAGTTAGCGCCCCCATTTTTGATTGCACCTCATTAATAGCCTTTTTGATTTCTACTTGGTTGGATTTTAGTTCTTTTACTTCTCCAGAAAGGGTTTCTCTAATAACTTCCATATTTTTTTCAAGCCCAGCTAGTATCTTTAAAGTGATGATTCTGAACTCTAGATCTGACATTGTACTAATGTCCGTATTGAGTAGGTCCCTGGCAGTCGGTACTACCTCTTGTTCTTTTTGTTGAGGTGATTTTTTCCGTCTTGTCATTTTGTGCAGAGGAGACTAGATTAATGAGAGAACAAAATGCTAGCAGAGTAACAACGTCCCCAGAAAATATACTCTAAACAAATCAGAAAAAACCTTCCAGAAAGTGGTCGCTTCTCTGTTCAGAGAGTTGTTGCTTTTCCTTTCTTCGATCTCCTGTTGAGTTTGTAGGTGTTCAGAATGGTTTGATCCCTATCCAGCTGAATTCCTGAGAGGAGACAAAATCCAGGTCTCCTAGTCCTCCGCCATCTTGCTCCACCCCTAACCATTCATTAATTAAGAAGAATGAACTACTGAAACATGCAGCAGCATGGATGAATCTCAAGAAACATGCTGAGCAAAAGAAGTCAGGCATCAAGAGTACTTCCTGTATGATTCCATTTTTATATGAAACTCTAGAAAAGACAAATCTAATTTATTGTGACAAAAAGCAGATCAGTAGTTTCCTGAAGCAAGGAGTGAGGGACCAGGGTGAGACGCTGAAAAGGAACACAAGAAAACCTTTATGGGTGATGGAAATGTTATCTTGGTTGTGGTGGTAGTTGCATGAGTGTAGTATATATTTGTCAAAACTTACCAAACTTTACACTTAAAATGCATACCTCCCTACCCAAGCCTTTAGTCTCAGGTAGCCTCAAGGTAACCCCAGTAAGTTGAAAGAGAGAGAAGAGGGTTGAGGGAAGGGTACTGATGGCAAGAAAACAAAGAAATAGAATAGATTTAAGACCTATGTCTGTGAAAAAGTTTTGTACATACAATTATCTGTACATGGAGCTAATTAGAAGCAGATAGTTAAGCTTACGGAGTTTTTTAGGAAATTGTATTCCCAAAGAAACAAAAAGCTTGGCCAAAAAAAAGACTTTGACCATATGAGTCTTTAAGCAGACTTTATGGCCCCAAGTTTTTACAAGTAGATAGCAGGCTGTAAAAGCTATGCATCTCCCAAGTAGGTCAAAATTCCTTGTTTCCACTTCAGATTTGTCAGATTTGTCATAAAGCATAACGGACAAGGAACAAACTCCCGGAAGCAATCCTGGGAGAACAATGGACAATGGACGAGGGCGTTCCTCCAAGAAAGCACACTTAGGATTTAATCAAGAAACTTCCTTCACTGCCAGGGTAGGACCTGGAAGTCTTCACAGTGCCTGCCCAGTAGGATTCTATCATTGCTATGGATCTGGGATGTTACATATTTCCCACTCTCGCCTTTCTCATATAGTTTTTACTGTAGACAATAACTAATCATGCTCCTCACACAGCCCTCAGCAATCTATTTGCCATCCTGAACAGATAACTCAGACTGCTGACTGCTGACCACAAAATGTTCCAGCCCAGAACACCATCCAGGGACTCTGTTGGCAATAGCCTGGACTCTCTAGACGAACCATGAGAGACGATGGACTCTGAAAAACAAACTGAGGGTTCTAGAGGGGAGGGGGGTGGGAGGATGGGTTAGCCTGGTGGTGGGTATTAAGGAGGGCACATTCTGCATGGAGCACTGGGTGTTATGCACAAACAATGAATCATGGAACACTACATCTAAAACTAATGATGTAATGTATGGGAATTAACATAAGAATAAAAAAAATTAAAAAAAAAATAGCCTGGACTCTCTTTTAACTGGAATCCTAGCTGGTTAACTTGGGACTTGTTGAAAGCACCAGATGGCTCTTTTTCAATGTCACCCTTCACTCTCAAACCAAATCCAAGCTCCTCTGGTCAGCTATTCTCTTCTGAATAAGAATTTCTCATACAGCAAAAGTTTCCATTAAGTCCTTCAGCTCTGCTGGGACCTACTAAATAGGGAACATGATTTGCATTACATTGACAGCTACAGGCACCATTACCAGAAACTGTGGTTTACACACACACACACACACACACACACACACACACACACAATTACATAGATAATACAACTGCTTTTTGAAAAGGTGGCTCTGGCTTTGTGCATCATAATGGGTTATAAAGATAACAACACATGAACAAAAAACCTTGGGCAAGTGATATTGTTGGCAACCCTAAAAAAAGACAGGCAAGAAGGAAGTGGAGGGCGCCTGGGTGGCTCAGTCGTTAAGCGTCTGCCTTTGGCTCAGGTCATGATCCCGGGGTCCTGGCATCGAGTCCCACATCGGGCTCCCTGCTCTGCGGGAAGCCTGCTTCTCCCTCTCCCACTCCCCCTGCTTGTGTTCCTGCTCTCGCTATCTCTCTCTCTGTCAAATAAATAAATAAAATCTTTTAAAAAAAAAAGAAGTGGAAAGCAAGGGTTAACATTGCTGAGTAAGGTTTAAATTTAGCATCTATACACTTCCTGAAAATACTACAACTATCTATTGGTTTTTTTAAGGTCTTTTATAACAGAAATTCCTGCAGGAAAAATGTTTGTAAGTCTGAAACTCGATAGCCACAAACCCACTTTTTAACCAATGAAACAAATTAATTTTATGTAACACTTTTATAGAGCTTATTATGTGACAGGTACTTTTCTAAGTACTTCACAGACATTTACTCATTTAAATTCATAATAATCTAATAAGGAAGGTATTATTATTATTATCCCCAATTCACAGATGAGGAAACTCAGACATAGATAAAGAAATTTGCCTAAGATCACATAGCTTGTAAACTGTGGAGCCAGGATTCAAACCCAAGCTGCTTGGCTCCAGAGTTTCTGCTATTATCCATTAGGCTGTACTGTTTGAAAATGTAATTTTTATAAGTCTTATGCTTCTATTAATGTAATTTCTTCTTAAGGCAAAGTTTCTTAAGAAGGTTTCTTGATTATCTCAGCAGAACAGCTTGCACCTTCACTCCAACATGCTGCCCACTTCTTCCCCTTGCTGCCTTTCTGCCAGTCCTTTCTACTGTGCCATCTGGAACCATCTTTATTGACATCAAATTACTCCAACACACTCAATGCTCTGGTCTAAACAGTCTCTCTCACATCCTTGCCTTCATTTAAACCCAGATCTCTCCTTCATGCCTCTCAGGTAGAAACTGCAAACTGCATATTCTCCCAGGCTCCACTGAGCCGAGGGTTGGAGGAAGACAGAATGAAGGTCAATAAAGTTTTCTTACCCTCAGTGCTGCTCCAAACCAAAATCTTCTACCTTCACATAAAAAACATTGCTTTGGAGCCTTACATCATCTGGTTATATAGCACCCTCTATTCTTCCTTGTTGCTGTCATCTACCAAATGCTGAGACACCCATCTTCAACACACACACACATACACACACACAGACACACTTTATTGAAGGTTTTAGAATCGTACTTCTCACTACCCTTATTTCCACCATTATCTGGGCAGCATCAATGTATGTGAGGATGATGCATCCAGTTCTCTTTATGTATTGAGTCTCTTGACCTCTTCCATTCAATGATTTTCACCTGTATGCCATTTTAGCAATTTCCTCCCATGACCACATCCTGGACATTTATAACCTTGACTTGTTCCAGCTGTAAATCATAAGCTCCAATATTCTGCTCTTTAACCACAAATTCCTATTCTTCCAATTCCTTTATTCACCTACTATGAATAATGCATTGCTATTCTCCAATCTCATCCAGAACCCCATCCCTGAACCATCCATTTCCCCCAAAATTTATAGGTCTTTTTTGGCTTCATTTTCTTCCCTTCTTGTGAGGATTTTACAGTCCATCTCCCCAATTATTATTTTTCCAATATCCTCAACTCTTTTGCCCATTTTGTCTTCCACTCAACTAATCCAGCAAAATTCTAACCCAAAAGCAATCAAAGTTTTTTCCTCTTTAACCCCCAACTGCCAAATGTTTCTGGGAATCACACAAGCCTCAAGTCTGGTGCGGATGGATTCTGATCTCAGTGGAGTTCTTCAAAGTTGGCACACTTTCTCCTTTTCCCTTTCTCCACAGAGGCTGTTCAAAATACCCCTCTTCTCAAAGATCTTACACAGCCCTCTTCTCTCCTATACTCCTTCCACACCCCACTCTCAGTTCTTTCTCAGCCAGTAGTCTTGTTCCTACTTGAAGAGAAAAATCTATTTTAACAGGCAATAAATTCGTCAAATGCCTCTCTAGATATCTATAAATTAACCTCTATCTGCGTGTACTCTCTTACTTCACTTTTGCCTCTTTGGAAGAAATAATCAATGATCATAGCAAACATCCAAGAAATGTTGGAGAGGAGGAACAGAAAGAAGAAGAAAAAAGGAAGGAGAGAGAGGGTGGGAGGTAGGCTGGGAGACAGGAAGGAAGGGAGGGAAGAAGGGAGGGAAGGGAGAGGATTCCTGAAAAACAGGGAAAATGAAGATTTTATAAAAATTTAGAAGAGTTTTGTTTTGATTTAATGATCATATTTGATTTATACTGCCCACAAAATACCTGTATGGATCTGGTTTGGATGGACATTCTGAGAATGGCTCATAGAATATGTTTCTATGGCAACTTTTTAAAAAAGCTACTATGCAAATGGCAATGTTAGATGCTCGTACTTTAGAATCGTACTTATGCAGAATTCAGGAGTAAGATTTCATTGCATAGATAATTATTTATTGTGTTTTAAATGTCTTTGAATTTTGAAACAAGGAAGATATGAGAATACAACTGTTCTATAATACTACAGTCACTTTAATCAAACACTTCCACCTTGAATAGCATTTCAACACTTACCCAGATATTAATATGAAGAGAATTCTTGAGTAAAAAAGATTCGTATCACCAATATGCAATTATAATTAAGGGAAAAATATGTTTTATTGCTTTTTTCTTTTTTTATTGAAGTATAATTAACATACAGTGTTATATTAGTTTCAGGTATATAATATTCAACAATTCTATACATTACTTAATTCTCACCACAGTAAGTGTAGTCACAATTTGTCACCAAACATTATTGCCATCTGATTGACTATATTCCCTATGCTGAACTTTTCATCCTTGTGACCTATTTATGTTGTAACTGGAAGTTTGTACCTCTTAATCCCCTTTATTTCACACACACACACACACACACACACACACCTGCCTCCCCTCTGGGTAACTACCAGTTCACTCTCTGTATTTAAGAGTCTGTTTTATTGTTTGTCTCTTTCTTCCTTTGTTCATTTGTTTTGATTCTCAAATTCCACACATGAGTGAAATCACATATTTGTCTTTTTCTGTCTGACTTATTTCATTTAGCATTGTACTCTCTAGGTCCACCCACATTGCTGCAAATGGCAGTATTTCATTCTTTTTTATGACTGAGTAAATTCCATTGTGTATATACTGCCTCTTCCTTATCATTGACAGACACTTGAGTTGCTTTCATATCTTGGCTATTGTAAATAATGCTGCAATAAACAAAAGTGCATCTATTTTTTTCAAAAGAGTGATTTTGTTTTCTTTGGGTAAATACTCAATTGTGGAATTACTGGACCATATGGTAATTCTATTTTTAATTTTTGAGGAACCTGCATAACATTTTCCACAGTGGTTGCACCAATTTGCACTCTCACAAACAGTGCATAATAGTTCCTTTTTCTCCACATCCTTAACAACAATCGTTATTTCTTGTCTTTTTTATTTTAACCGTTCTTACAGGTGTGAGGTGATATCTCGCTGTGGTTTTGATTTGCATTTCCCTGATAATTAGTGATGTTCAGCAGATGTCTGTTGGCCATCTGTATGTCTTCTTTGGAAAAATGTCTGTTCATATCTTTGGCCCATTTTAATTGGATTATTTGGTGTTAAGTTGTATAAGTTCTTTATATATCTTGGATATTAACCCCTTATCAGATATAACATTTGCAAATATCATCTCCCATTCAGTAGGTTATCTTTTCATTTTGTTGATGCTTTCCTTTACTATACAGAGCTCTTTATTTTGGCAAAGTTTCAATAGTTTAATTTTTGCTTTTGTTTCCTTTGCCTGAGGAGACATATCAAGGAAAATGTTTCTATGGCTAATGTCAAAGAAATTACTGCCTAAGATTTCTCCCAGGAATTTTAAGGTTTTATGTCTCACATTTAGGTCTGTAATCCATTTCGAGTTTATTTTTGTATATGATGTAAGAAAGTGGTCCAGGTTTATTTTTTGCATGTAGCAGTTTTCCTGACACAATTTGTTGAAGAGACTATCTCTTTACCATTTTATATTCTTGCCTCCTATGTTCTAGATCAACTGACCATAAAAGCATGGGTTTATTTCCAGAGTTTCTGTTATGTTTCATGATGTTTGTGTCTGTTTTTGTGCCTGTACCATACTGTTTTGATTACTACAGCTTTGTAGTGTATCTTGAAATCCAGGATTGTGATACTTCCAGCTTTGTTCTTCTTTCTCAAGATTTCTTTGGCTATTTGGAGTCTTTTGTGATTTATCTCTCTTTTTAAACATTTTATTTATTTGAGAATGAGAGAGAGAGAGCGCAAACGGGGTGGGGAGGAGCAGAGGGAGAGGGAGAAGCAGACCCCTGCTGAGCAGGGAGCCCAACGTGGGGCTCGATCCCAGGACCCTGAGATCATGACGTGAGCTGAAGGCACACGCTTAACCAACTGAGCCACCCAGGTACCCAGGGGTCTTTTGTGATTTCATACAAATGCTAGTAATATTTGTTTTAGTGCTGTAAAAACTGCTGTTGGTATTCTGACAGGGATTGTATGAAATCTGTAGGTTGCTTTGGGTAGTATGGACATTTTAACAATATTGGTTCTGCCAATCCATGTGCATGCAATGTCTTTCTATTTGTGTCATCTTTAATTTCTTTCACCAATCTTTTATAGTTATCAGAGTACATGTCTTCCACCTTCTTGGTTAAGTTTATTCCTAAGTATTTTATTCTTTTGGGTGCAATTCTAAGTAGGATCATTTTCTTAATTTCTATTTCTACTACTTCATTATTATTGTATAGAACTGCAACAGATTTCCACATATTAAGTTTATATCCTGAAACTGTACTGAATTCATCTATCAGTTCTAGTAGTTTTTTGGTGGATTCTTTAGGGTTTTCTATATACAGTATCATGTCATCTGCAAATAGTAACAGTTTTACTTCTTACCAGTTTGGATGCCTTTTATTTCTTTTTTATTATCGGATTGCTGTGGCTAGGACTTCCAGTACCACAGTGAATAAAAGTGGTGAGAATGGACATCCTGGTCTTGTTCCTGCTCTTAGAGGAAAATCTCTTGGGTTTTTTTTTCACCATTGACTATGATGTTAGCTGTGTGTTTTTAATAAATGGCCTTTATCATGTTGAGATATGTTCCCTCTAGACCTACTTTGTTGAGAATTTTCAACATGAGTGAATGTCGCACTTCGTCAAATGTTTTTTCTGCATCTAGTGAGGTGATCATATGGTTTTTATCCTTTCTCTTGTTAATACACTATATCATATTGATTGATTTGTGAATATTGAATCACCTTTATGTTCCTGGAATAAATCCCACTTGATCATGGTGAATGACTTTTTAAATGTATTGTTGAATCTGGTTTGCTAATCTTTTGTTGAGGATTTTTGCATCTACAGTCATCAGAGATATTGGCCTGTAGTTTTCTTTTTTTGTAGTAGTCTTATCCGGTTTTGGTATCAAGGTAATGCTGGTTTCATAGAATATATTTGGAAACTTTCCTTCCTTTTCTATTTTTTGGAGTACTTTGAGAAGATAGGTATTAACTCTACTTTAAATGTTTGGTGGAATTCACCTGTGAAGTCATCTGGTCTTAGACTTTTGTTTGGAATTTTTGGATTACTGATTTAATTTCATCGATAGCAAAGGGTCGTTCAAATTTTCTATTTCCTCCTGATTCACTTTTGGAAGGTTATAGGTTTCTAGGAATTTCTCCATTTCTTGTAGGTTGTCCAATTTGTTGGTATACAATTTTTCATAATATTCTCTTATAATCTTTTTTATTTCTGTGGTATGGGTTGTTATTTCTCCTCCTTCATTTCTGCGTTTATTTATTTGAGACCTCTCTCTTTTTTTCTTCAGGAGTCTGGCTAAAGGTTTACCAATTTTGTTGATCTTTTCCAAGAACGAGCTCCTGGTTTCATTGATCTTTTCCATGTTTTTCTAGTCTCTATTTCATTTATTTCTGCTCTAATCTTTATTATTTCATTGTTTTTACTGGATTTGGGCTTTGCTTGTTCTTCATTTCCTAGCTCCTTTAGGTGTAAGACTAGGTTGTTTTATTGCTTTCTTACATACTTTTTAGTCATTCTCATAAATAGTTTTCTCCACATTAAAATTTCTACATTCAAACTCCACAAAGAGCAACTCTGGGAAGTTGCAGACTTGTTCAAGCAATGTCTTTACAGTGACCCCCAGTGGCAAAAGGAATGAACGTGTCAGTTTTAGAAATCCACATCTCTATGGCTTTTCACACTGATAAAACCTTGATGACAATAACAAGTTCCATTTTAACAGCATGTTCATTTTTGCCAAAATGCCTCACATTTTTCTCTTTTATTCCTATTTTTTAATTTCAAGTGTTACATATACATATGCATATTCAAGTTCTAAATCTATTCTATTCTCTTTGATATTTGATAGTAAATTTTATAACCCAGGCCATTTTATTTTTCCCAATCATAATAACATATGAAAAATATACACTTTTATATTTTAAAAAAAGCTTTTTTAAGCTTTATTAAAAAGCTTTATTTTTATTAAAAAGCTTTTTTTAATATTTTTATGGTCATGTTTCCAATTCCAATATTCAACATACTTTTTTATGATATACATATAGTTATAAAGAATTATATATGATATATATAAATGTAGAAAAATCTTAGATATAATTTTAAGACTCAACATATTTTTTTAAGGCTCAAATGGAAGTCCTCTACTTTGACAAACCCATTTGTCAAACTACAGGTGAACTACTCTCTGCAAAGGGGCTGATTTCTAACATAAGATTAACAAACTTACTTGAATTGCATATGCATGAAACTCTTAAAAATGAAGTACATACAATGTAAACTAGCAACATGAATTTGAAATGTGCATCTGTAATTCTCAGACTTCAGAGTATAATATTATGATGATACATTCCATAAACCTCCGACCAAAGTTTTGATCACACACAAGTTTGCAGGATCACATGTATCTGTGGTCCCCACTTTCTTTTTTTTTTTAAGATTTTGTTTATTTATTTATTTAGAGAGAGCATGATTGGGGGAGGGGCAAAGAGAGAGGGAGAGAGAGAATCTCCAGCAGACTCAGCACTGAGCATAGAGTTGGATGTGTTAGAAATAAGCTCAAAAATATATCCCTTAAGGGTGCTTGAGTGGCTCAGTTGGTTAAGCGTCTGCCTTCAGCTCAGGTCATAATCTCAGGGTCCTGGGATCAAGCCCTGCGTCAGGCTCCCTGCTCATTGAGGAGTCTGCTTCTCCCTCTCCCTCTGCCTCTCCCCCCACTTGTGCTCACTCTCTCTCTCTCTCTCAAATAAATAAAATCTTTAAAAATAAATAAACAGGGGCACCTGGGTGGCTCCAGTTGGTTAAGTGTCTGCTTTCAGCTCAGGTCATGATCTCTGGGTCTTGGGATCAAGCCCTGCATCGGGCTCCCTGCTCAGCAGGGAGTCCGCTTCTCCCTCTTCCTCTGTCCCTCTCTCTCTTTCTGTCTCTCTCAAATAAATAAAATCTTTGGGAAAAATAAATAAATAAATAATATATCCCATAAGAAGTTAAAAAATGGCTTCCATGAGTTACGCACTGAGTTATTTCTTCTTAAAGGATGATATCTTCACACATATTAATTGATCCAATTAATATCAGGTGGGATTTGGAGTCAATGCAATTATTTAAGATCTATTAACTTTTTTAATATGGTCAAATATTTATGCTAAGAATTTCAAGGTAAAATGAGAATCTAGTTGGGGGAAAAGAATACCTGCAAAGACAGATACACTGCTTGAAAAATGGGATTTTCTCCTTGGATTGCTCTTATATTTGCAGTTTATAAATATATTCACCATATTCTGAATCCTGATTTAATGCCTAGATGCTTGAAGCTTCTATTCAACTTAACAGCACCTCCAGCACCTCCATGACCAGACAGAAAGGTAAATGTCTGCTAAGTGTTAACAAAGGTCAATAAATCAAAGGTCAATATATCACCCACGGACTTTAACTTTTTCCAGACTGAAGAGGGAGACTTGTTGAATGGCAAAAGCTTAAAGAGGTAGGTTGAACACACCTCCATAAAACAAATAAAGCAGTCTGCCTCCAGCTTCATGGTAAATTCTGACCCAATTCACAAATTTCATCTCAAGAGAAAATGGTACTCTCTTCCCAACCAGGGGTCTTACAGTCCTCATGGAGTGTTTTTATACTCTAGGAAGACCTCTCGTCATGCTAGATTTAGAAATGAAATTCATTTGCCGTAAAATAAATCACCATGAAGGGAATTTCCAGACACATGTGCCTCCCTTAGTGAGGCCTTTGAACAGCCCTCTATTACAGACGACAAACTTGATGGGTAATGCTAAAATACTGCTGTGCCCAGAAAATAAAAGGCACAATGAGAGTCTTCATGGGTAATGAACTCATGCTCAAGTAATAAATCAATACCACTGTTGGGACTGACTCGTCTGCTTTCTATACAGAAAATGTGAGTGTCTCTTTATGATGAACTGCTCAGCTAGGGTATAGCAGTGTCTATAAAACAAGCAGATGTTGAACAGCAGTGTAAACACGGTGTCTTTATTATATGACCATCACAATCTATCAGGATAAATGGGTATTACACTATCATAAATAAACTCAACATGAAAAAAGCTATCTCCCAACCAATCAGTCTAACCAACTAACCTCATCTGCATCCATATCCCTGCCTTCCGTACCGTTAAAATAGAAAACAATCTAATTCTCTCCTGTCTATGGCAAGGACTCCCACGGGTGCCCTACATTGTATCTCCACTCCCTGAAAATATCAAGGATTTTTCTCATCTATTTCTCCTGTCTTTTTCCTGGTTCTCCTACATTTATCTCATCTCTGTCCTTCTTTACCAATTTTATCTCTCTTCTGGATAACTCATCAACACACAAACATGCTATTCGTATCTCCCATCTTTCAAAAACATTCTCTTGAACTTACATTAGTATCCTACTTTTCTGCTCACTCTACAGTGAAACTTGAAAGAGCTGTCTATATTCTCTCTACTTCCTCACATCCAAGTCTCTTTTGAACCTTCTTTAAGGAGACTACCCTACCAAGCCCTTGTTATCAAAGTCACCAATGACTTTGATGTGGCAAATCCAATGGTCAGTTCTCTACCTTCATCTCTATTACATGAAAACATAAAAGTCTGGTTTCGATACAAAGATTGGAGGTAATGATGAATTAGACCCATTCAAGACTGCTTTCCGGGCGCCTGGGTGGCTCAGTCGTTAAGCGTCTGCCTTCGGCTCAGGTCATGATCCCAGGGTCCTGGGATCGAGTCCCACATCGGGCTCCCTGCTCGGCAGGAAGCCTGCTTCTCCCTCTCCCACTCCCCCTGCTTGTGTTCCTGCTCTCGCTGTGTCTCTCTCTGTCAAATAAATAAATAAATAAATAAAGACTGCTTTCCTTCACTTTACTACTGAATCTTCCAGCAAGCAATGGAAAGGATTCAGGGCTAAGAGTATAAGTGACTGAATGGATGCAGCATTCCAGCACCTCCCTGATTCCTCACAGAGGAGCACTGTAAGTTTGAAGTTGAATACAGCCTGTCAGGACTGGGTAAACTGCCAAGCCAGAGACCCAAAGAAATATGCGTGCCCTACCTTTTATGCCATTAGGTTGGGTGTACCACTTCATTACAATGTAAGGGAACTCTTACTACCCCATAGTTACCAAGTCCTGCATTCCATTTCTTACTGTGTTATTGGGCTTCTTCACAGTAGGCTCAGCTTTAACCTATCAAATCATCCTTCTTGATCTCTCAGCAGCATTTAACACAGCCAATCACAATGTCCTTCTTGAATCCCTTCTTTTCCCATGGCTTCTGGAGTACCACGCTCACTTGGTTCTCTATCACTTCTCAGTGGCATCTGCTTTTTCTCCTCCCCTCCACCTATTAATATAGCCCTGGAGAGCCCCAAAGCTACTTCCATGGCCTTCCTTCTCTTCTTTATCTACATTCAGCTCCTACATGATCTTATCTAGTCTCCAGGAATTACTATCTGAATTAGTTCCCTATGGCTGTTGTAACAAATTACCACAAACTAGTGGCTTAAAACAATAGGAATTTATTTTCTCATAGTTCTGGAGTCCAGAAGTCTGGAATTAGAGTGTTAGCAGTGCCACAATCACTCCCATAAAAGGCTCTAGAGGAGGATTCTTCCTTACCTCTTCCAACTTCTGGTGACTGGTGGAGTTTCTTGGCTGTGATAGCAGAGTTCCAGTCTGTGCCTCCATCTTCACATGGCCTTCCCTGTGTGTCTCTCTCAAACCTCCTTCTCTTTTCTCTTACAAAGACACTAATTACTAGATTTAGGTCCCACCCTCAATCTAGGATTATCTCATCCCAAGATTCTTAATTATATATGCAAAGACCTTTTTCCAAATAAGGACACATTCACAGTATGGGAGGTTAGGCCTTAGACGTATCTTTTGGAGGATAAAGTTCAACTCACTATACCACATCTTAGGCTGATGTTTACCAGACTCATAACTCCAGCATGAAACTCTCCCTTGAATTCCAGTCTCTAACATCACCACCTACCTGTCTAATAAACATCACAAATTCTACATGTTCATAATAGAACTCTTGATTCCCCCAAACATTTTCCTTTCTTAACATTCCCAATCTTAATAAATGGCATCACCATTTAACCTTTGAAGTGATCCTTGACTTTTTTTTATTTACAGCAAAACATCAGTACACTGGCAGCTCTACATTCAAAATATATCTTGACTCTGACAGCTTCTCCCCACTGTACCATTTACTCTCTTATTCCAAGCCACATCATCTATCTCCCCACAGGACCTCTTTGTAGGAACAATCTAACTGATCTCTTTGTTTCTATTCATGCCCTTCTTTTAGTCATTTCTTCTCACAGCAGCAAGACCGACCTATGAAAACATAAATCAAATCTTGTCCCTCTACACTCAAAACCATCCAACTGCTACTCATCATACTTTGAAAAAATACATGACCTGGGCCCTGCCTACCTCTGAATGTAGAAGCTGCTACCCTCTTCTTCTCACTGAGTTCCATCTTCAATGGCCTCCTTGCTGCTCCTTAAAATGTTAAACCAGCTCCACCCCAGTCCTTTGTGCTGGTTCTTTTCTTTGCCTGGAATGCTCCACTTCCAGATATTCACAGGGCTTATTCCCTCACTTAGCAATTCTGTGCTCAAATGCTGTTTCCATTGTCTAAAATATCATTCCCAATCACTCTCTCTTCCCTTATTCTGTTTTAGTTTTCTTATAGTACTTATCACTGCCTGGTATTATATTAACCTGATAATAAAATAATTGTTTATCTGTCATCTGTTTCTTCTGTCAGCATGTAAGGCCCGTAAGGCTAAAACTTTTGTTTTGCTTACCAATTTATTCATGATGCTCAGAATGGTGCCTGGCATGTAGTAGCTGCTCGTTAACCATGTGTTGAATAAATGAACAAACAACTAAAAGACTCCTTGAAATTAAAGCAATGTAGCCATATTAAAAACTAATAGGAAAAGTGAAAATCACATTAAATCAGTTGAAGATAATGCTAAGTGCTTTTGGGAAATAATGAAGAAGCATTCACATGAGAATGTAAACATGAACTCTTCTAATTCTTTCTCCAGCATTTATAATATTTGCTCTAGAAGTTCAGTTTCTAAGTTTGCCGAAGTGTCTGTTTCTTACACATGCTGATGCAGAGATATTCCAATAAATCTCTGTCTTACAAAAGAAGAACTATAAGGCAAAAACCCAATTCAACATAACTTTAACCATGTTTCACTGTGTTTAGTACCATAAAACTTCATTAAGCAGGTTTTACTTCAATTTTATAAAATTCCAACATGTAGTCATCTTATCCCTGACTAAAGTATTCATAGCACAGTTGGTGTGAGAAAGATAGATGATACAATGGCAAACCAGACCTGTTGATATCATAGATATGTGGGCTTATATCATGCTTCTGCTACTTAACTAGCCTCTGTTTGACCATGAGCAAGTTCTCTGAGCTCAGTTCCTCCTATATAAAACTGAATAGTGCCACCATTTGTGGTTATAATATATGACACAGTGTTATTGCACAACTGATTGCACTCGAATTGATATATGCTGTGAGCCAAATCACATCCCCTAAAATATGAAAATGTTCATTTCATGAAGCAGATCTTCAAGAATACCTTTCTGGGGACTTCAATGACCTCACACGTAAGAAAGATGCCATGCAAACAAATAGCTTATTTTTTTTAAGTAGTGGAGAGTCACAGCAATTATCAGAAATATATACTGAGCATCTATCTAGTCTAGTTTCCTACTTGGTGGTTCAGCACATAGAATTTACACTACTGACCACAAGCACTTTGTCTAGTTCAAAGGATGAATGATAAATGTTTGTTGAACAAGAAATTAATAAACCAACTAACAAAGGCAGTGACTGAATTCTTAATATATCCGAATAGAAATTCTTAAAAGCTAGGGGAAGTGATCCTTAGAGAAATCAATGTAGTCTCCATGGTGAGACTGTGCTGAGAATCTGAGTCTGCCCTCTTATTCTAAATCTATGAGTGTGGGATGGCACAATGCCTTAAACCCATCAAGTCAAAGTAAAGACAGCCCTCTTTCCAGCCTACCCTAGCCTCAACCTGACCCAGCTAAAATCTTCTTTCACCTACAGTTAATCTAACAATTTGCAAATGAATCTGAAATTATTTTTATTTTTATGATATATTATCAAATATTCAAAATAAGTCTATTATAATTCTAAGTGTTATCAAGCTTCATTAATTCATACTAGAGTAGGCAACAGTGTGGATTACAGAATGCCAATGATTGTTTTATAGGTTATTTATCCCTATAAATTATATACAATACAGTAGCAAAGCAGTGTCCTTTGACTCTTTTCAAGGGGAAAATAATTGCTAGCATTTGGTTAGCCATTTAGAATTAGAGTTCTCTTTACAGATAAATTTATCTTACTTAATTATTATAGCAACCTTTTGAGGTAAGGTTTTTTAGAACCTCATTTCATTTTCTAGATGAGGTAGTAAGTTTTAAAAAAGTTAAATAACTTTCCCAAGGACACACAACTGGGAAGTGGCAGATCTGCTTCCAAACCCTGTGTTCTTTCATGTACACCACTGAATAAAGCAATTAATTGAGAAGTGGACTGATAAAGTAGAAAGAACACTAGATGAGGAGAGAGGGGCTATCACAAATGCACTGTGTATTTGCAGCCATGTTATTCAACAGTGTAAATCACCAACATCTAAATTAACATCCTCACCCCAAAAATAGGACCTCTCAACAAATTAACCTCACAGTATTCTGATGAAACTAAAACCAAAGTATTTAAGAAAATTTCAAAATGTTAAGACCATTATACAGGGAAAAATATATCTAAAACATATAATTCCAATGACTAGGAATTTGACCTTTTAAATAGTATAGCCATTCCCCTTGAAGTTTTACTAAAAATCCTCATTTAGTCAGTAAAAACATTTTTCACAAATGTTACAAAAGGTAAGCTTGAGCTTTCTCAAGCCACAAGTGGGTAACATTCTACATACACTGAGAGAATAATCCACCATTAAATTTGTTTTAATACAAGACATATATAAATATATCCCAGCATTATAATAATATTCATTTTATAAAAGCTTTTACTTTGAATATCATTACACAAACATAAACCTCCCAAGTATATATTCAAATATACCCTGCCTAGTTGAAAATGGCCTATCTCTGTCAAAGAGGCTTAATTTAGTACAAAATCACGACTGCCTAAAATAAACCACCTCTCAAAACTATATAATTATGTTCCTGTGGATAAGATTATATTTCAGATACCTTGAATAAAGAATGGTCTTCTATTATCTAAATAGGTCATCTTCATCAGCTAAGGGCAAAATTTCAGTAAAGATGAACATGTAGTGATGAGAACAGGCCACTTGCATAGCCAGTGAAATCAATCCTGAAGACCAACAGGGTAACAGATGTCACAACAAGATTGCCCTCAGCATCCCAATTCAAACGTCTTTTATTTGAAAATTTCCCAATTATTAAAGTTACATAAGATCAGAATGAGGAATAATGGAATGGAATAAGGATCTCTGAGAAGGCTACTCCTATAAAAGCAACAAGAACACTGGCAAAAATTGTAAAAATCAACTTTTTCACAACTTTCTCAGAACTCGCAGAAAATTGTAAAAATCAACTTTTTCACAACCCTCAGAACCTCTGAAAGCAACAAGAATACTGGCAAAAGTTGTAAAAATCAACTTTTTCAGAACTCTCAATAAACCAGTCTTGAAACAAAATGAGAAGCATTTATTCAACAAAAATGGCTGAATCTCAGTAAGAACAGTGAAATTTGTGGTGTTTGAACTTTTCCAATTCCCAGTACTGTCTCTGTAGTGCTATAGTAGTCTTGAAAACGGAAATCCCCAAAATCACAGTGAAAACTAACAGCCAGCAACCATCAGAAGGGACAAAATATGGTTGGGATACACCAAAAATACCATTTTCTGAGAACTGTAATTATTTAACCTCTCTAGCAGTTCTCTAAAAACACCTATTCATAGAGCTTTTCCTTATTTAATCTGACTCAGGGTATACTCAGCACAAACCTCTTCCACAGGAAGCACGCAAAAACAATCAGGGGCAATTACTTAACATCACAGCTACTTTGAGCAGCAATAAGAGTTGGGGCAGAAAAAGCTGACCAAAAAACTTAAAAGGAAAAGCTGGGGAATGAGATGGCCATAAGGATCTTTGAGATTTGAATATATGTACAATTTAGAATCTAAAAGGCCACATGCATGTGTGAGGCTGTGCACATTCTCAGGAAAGACCTGAGAAGGCCCCAAACTCTCACCTCCGGCTAACCTTAAGGCTCTACACAAACAGGAAGTGAAAGCTAAGGTAGAACTGTAAACTGCCTGCCTGAGTATTGAAGGCATATTCCACAATGCACACCACACCCTTCACCAAATGCTGGGAGGCTTATTGGCCCTGTACACTTAGGAAAACCTCTGTCCAATTATTAACTGACCAATAAAAAAACTGAGCAAAGTCTCTAATGACCACACACAACAAAGAACACAGACTTCACAGATTTAGTTCAGGAAAATTACTAAGCAAATACCAACAGCAACAACAACAAATAGCAACAAAAACAAACATTGGAGGAGGAGAGGAATCTAATTTTGAGTGTTGCCACATTATATTACTTAAAATGTCCCATTTTCAATGAAAAAAACTACAAGATATGCAAAGAAAGTGTGGCCCATTCACAGGAAAATAAGCATTCAATAGAAACTATCTCTGAGGAAACCCAGACACTGAACTTACTAGACAAGGAATTTAAATCAGCTATTTTAAATGTGTTCAAAGAACTAAAAAAGCCAAATCTATATAATTTTTTAAAAAGTACAAGAATGATGTTACACCAAATATAGAATATCAATAAACAGACAGAATTAATTTTTAAAAGAACCAAGTAGAAATTCTGGAGGTGGAAATTAAAATAATAAAAATAAAAAATTCCCTAGACATATTCAACAGAAGACCTAAGCAGGCAGAAGAACCAGCAAACTTGAAGATAGGTCAATTAGATTGTTCCTCACACCTGAGAAACAGAAAAGAAAAACAAAAAACCATAAAGAAAATAAATGAACACAGCCTCAGAGACCTCTGGGACACATAAAGCATACCCACATACATTTCATGGGAGCCTCAGAGAGGAGACGGAAGAAGAGTTGAAGAAATAATGGCTGGGGGAGGAGGTAAGATGGCAGACTAGTAGGGGGACCCTGAGCTTGCTTCGTCTTCGAACACAGCTAGATCAACATCAAATCATTATGAAAAAAAAAATTTTTAAGATTTTATTTACTTATTTGACAGAGAGAGAGGACAAGCCGGGGGGGAGTGGCAGAGGGAGAAGGAGAAGCAGGCCCCCCACTGAGTAAGAAGCCCGAAGCAGGACTCAATCCCAGGACCCTGGGATCATGACCTGAGCCGAAGGCAGACACTTAACTGACTGAACCACCCAGGCACCCCAACATCAAATCATTTTGAACAACTAGGAAATTGATCTGAGGATTAAGAAAACAATCTCTACAGTTGGAGGGAGAGAACATGGCAGATGCATGGTTCAGAGATGAGAATTTGGGGAGAGAAAAGCCAAAGTGCAGGAAAGGGGAGGGTACAGAGAAGTAAGGGAGAGAGTGGGAGGTTCACACAAGATGCCCCGGTGTGGGGATCCTCTGGGTCTCACTGGGAGAGAATACTCCCCTTTCTAGAGTATATTTGGAAGAAGGTATTTTGCCTCTCCAAGCACAAAAGACCCACCAGGCACCACTGAGTGGCCATTCAACAGCAGGGGACAGAGGTGCACACAGAGGGCAGACAACCTGGTCACAGCCTTTCACTGTGCTTCATCACAGACTCCAGGCACCTACATGGGCCTGCGATTGCTTTTCCAGGACAGGGTGCAGCACTGTGAGGCTCTCCTCTGGGGGAGGGGACTGGGTCCGTGCCTTGCTGAGTCCTTTAAGATTTGGAGTTTTGAATACCAGCTGCAGGCCAGAGATAAAACACAGGAGAACTGTGGCGCTGGGCATGCCGCTGGCCAGAAATGGACAGGTTGAGGGCAGGGATTTGATGAAAGCCTGGTACACAAGAGGGGAGACTGTTCGCTTTTCTGTGAGGGCCTCCTAGACACTGGCAGCTGCAAGTTCCCCTCATCAGGGTTGAGAGGGTGGGGTAATGCCATCTTCCACAACCTCTTCCTAGCCCTCCCAGCCCACCAGCATGGTGGGACTTCAGAGAGAAACATAGCGACTTGAGTGGAGGCTGGAGTTGCGTACACCAAACCATGCCCTGCTGCACCTGGCAGGGACATCTTTAATAGCGCAGGTCTGACTGAGCCAGCACAGCAGGCCTCTCCCTCAAAAGACAAACACAGGTTCCTCACATGTACCAAGTCTACTGATCACAGAGTGTTCCAAAGTGACAGCTTCAATTCTGGTGGAAATAGGACCGGGCTTTCATTTTGGGGGGGGGGGGGGGGGGGGGGTGTTAATGTTTTTTTTCTTTTCCTTTGGAATCAGGCTTACAGTTTTTTGTTGGTTGGTTGGTTTCCTTCTCTCATTTTTTTGGATCAGGCTATTTTTTTTCTTTGTTCCTTCTTTCATTTCCTTTGGAATCAGGATGATACTTTTTTGTTTGTCTGTCTGTTTGCTTTTTTGTTCCTTTTCCTTTTCTCTTTTGTGGGATCACTTTTTTTTTTTTAATCAGCCTTATCTTAACAATCAAATCAAAGCAAACATAGTTAAAGGTCCAAACACTCACCACTGCAAGCAAGGAGGAACTCTGTAGAGGACTGACCTGTGGGAAAGAGCAGCAAAAACACAAAAGCAGAGTGCACACAGCATATGCGAGAAACACTTCCTGAAGCACTAGGCCCTGGACAGTGTATGATGCCTTCTTAATTCAGTATTACTCTAGGAGCAGGAAACATAGCAAGCTTTCATAATACGCAAAAGACAGAAACCTGGACATAATGACAAGATGGAGGAATTCTCCCCAAAAGAAAGATCAAGAAGAAATCACAGCCAGGGACTTGCTAAAAACAGATATAAGCAGTATATCTGAACAAGAATTTAGACGAACAGTCATAAGAATACTAGCTGGGCTTGAAAGAAAAAGAAGACACCAGAGAAACCTTGGCTGAAGAGATAAAAGACCTTAAAACTAGTCAGGCAAAATAAAAAATGCTATAACTGAGTTTGCAAAACTGACTAGATATAATCAGAATGAGGATTAAAGAAGCTGAGGATCAAATAGGTGATACAGAAATAAAATTATGGGGCGCCTGGGTGGCTCAGTTGGTTAAATGTCTGCCTTTAGCTCAGGTTGTGATCCTGGGGTCCAGGGATCAAGCCCCACAGTGGGCTCCCTGCTCAGAGGGGAGTCTGCTTCTCCCTCTGCCCCTCCCCCAGCTCGTGCTCGCTCTCTCTCTCTCTCTCACAAAAATAAATAAGTAAGATCATTAAAAAAAGAGAGAGAGATAAAATTATGGAAAAATTATGAAGCTGAAAAGAAGATGGAAAGAAAACTATTAGATCACAAATACATACTTAGGGAACTCAGCAATTCCACAAAGTACAATAATATCCATATCACAGAAGTCCCAGAAGAAGAGTGGGAACAGGGGGCAGAAGGTTTATTTGAACAAATTACACCTGAGAAACTCCCTAATATGGGGAAGAAAAGAGGCATTCAAGTCCAAGAGGCACAGAGAACTGCCCTCAAAATCAACAAAAACAGGTCAACACCAACACATATAGCATAGTGAAACTTGCAAAATACAAAGATAAAGAGAGAATTCTGAAAGCAGCTAGGGACAAAAGGTCCTTAACCTACAAGGATAGACACATAAGGTTAGCAGCAGACCTGTCCACAGGCCAGGCAGGCCAGAAGAAAGTGGCATGATATATCAACATGCTGAATGGGAAAAATATGCAGCCAAGAATACTCTATCCAGCAAGGCTGTCATTCAGAATAGAAGGAGAGATGAAGAGTTTCCAAGACAAGCAAAAACTAAAGGAGTTCATGAACACTAAACCAGCTCTTCCAGAAACATTAAAGGGGACCCTTTCAGTGGGAAAGAGAGACTGAAAGCAACAAAGACTAGAAAGGAACAGACACAATCTATAGGACAGCGACTTTACAGATAAAACAATGGAATTAAATTCGTATCTATCAATAATTACTCTGAATGAAAATGGACTAAAAGCTCTAATCAAAAGATACAGGGTATCAGAATGGATAAAAAAACAAAATCCATCTTACAAGAGACTCATTTAGACCCAGTGTTTATACACCCAAAGCAATCTACACGTTTAATGCAATCCTTATCAAAACACCACCAGCATTTTCACAGAGCTAGAACAATCAATCCTAAATTTGTATGGAACCTCAAAAGACTCGGAATACCCAAAGCAATTCTGAAAAAGAAAAAACAAAACTGGAGGTGTCACAATTCCAGATTTCAAGCTATACTACACCAAGCTGTAGGCATCAAGACAGTGTGGTACTGGCACAATTAACAGAGTTCAATGGAGCAGAATAAAGAACCCAGAAATTGACTCACAACTCTATGGTTAACTAATCTTCAACAAAGCAGGAAAGAATATCCAATGGAAAAAAGTCTCTTCAACAAATGGTGTTGGGAAAACTGGACAGCTACATGCAGAAGAATGACACTGGACCACTTTCTTACACCAAACACAAAAATAAATTCGGAATGGAAGAAAGACCTAATGTAAGACAGGAAACCATCAAAATCCTAGAGGAGAAAACAGGCAGCCAACCTCTTTGACATCACCTGCAGCAACTTCTTACTAGACATGTCTCCAGAGGCAAGGGTAACGAAAGCAAAAATGAACTACTGGGACCCCATTAAGATAAAAAGCTTCTGCACCACGAAGGAGACAAAACTAAAAAGGTAACTGACGGAACTGGAGAAGATATTTGCAAAATGACATATCAGACAAAGGACTAGTATTCAGAATCTATAAAGAACTCATCAAAATCAACACCCCCCAAAAAAATAATCCAGTTAAGAAATGGGCAGAAGACATGAACAGACATTTCTGCAAAGAAGACATCCAGATGGCTGACACATGAAAAAATGCTCAATATCACTCATCATCAGGGAAATACAAATCAAAACCACAGTGAGATACCACCTTATACCTGTCAAAATAGCTAAAATTAACAACACAGGAAACAACAGATGTTCGTGAGGATGCAGAGAGAGGGGAACCCTCTCATACTGTTGGTGGGAATGCAAGCTGGTGCAGCCACTCTGGAAAACAGTTTGGAGGTTCTTCAAAAAATTAAAAATAGAACTACCCTATGACCCAGCATTTGCACTACTAGGTATTTATCCAAAGGATATAAAATTTATCCAAAGGATACAAAAATTCAAAGGGGTACATGCACCCCAATGTTTAGAGTAGCAATGTCCACATTAGCCAAAATATGGAAAGAGCCCAGATGTCCATCAACTGATGAATGGATAAAGAAGATGTGGTATATTTATACAATGGCATATTACTCAGCCATCAAAAAGAATGAAATCTTGCTGGGGCGCCTGGGTGGCTCAGTTGGTTAAGCAACTGCCTTCGGCTCAGGTCATGATCCTGGAGTCCCGGGATCAAGTCCCGCATCGGGCTCCCTGCTCGGCGAGGAGCCTGCTTCTCCCTCTGACCCTCCCCCCTCTCATGTACTCTCTCTCATTCTCGCTCTCTCAAATGAATAAATAAATCTTTAAAAAAAAAAAAAAAGAATGAAATCTTGCTATTTGAAACAACATGGATGGAACTACAGTGTATTATGATAAGTGAAATAAGTCAGTCAGAGAAAGACAAATATGATTTCACTTGCACGGAATTTAAGAAGCAAAACAGACGAACCATAGGAGAAGCGAAGGAAAAATAAAATAAGATAAAAACAGAGAGGGAAGCAAACCATAAGAGACTCTTAACTATAGAGAACAAACTGAGGGTTGCTAGAGGGGAGGCAGGTGGGGGGGGATGTACTAAATGGATGATAGGCATTAAGGAGGGCACTAGTTGGGATGAGCACTGAGTGCTGGGTGTTATATTTAAGTGATGAATCACTAAATTTCACTCCTGAAACTAATACTATGCTATATGTTAACTAATGTTAAGCCATAAAATAAGTCTCAGTGAATTTTAAAGGACTGAAATGTTACAAAGTACATTTAAAAAAAAGAAAGAATGGCTGAAAATGTCCCAAATTGGATGAAAAACATTAATCTACACTCCCCAAAACCCTAAAACTCCAAAAAGGATAAAATCAAGGAGATCCACAACTACACATATCATAATCAAACTCTTAAAAATAATGAGAAAATCTTGAAAGCAGCAAGAAAAAAAGACCCATCATGTTCAAGATGGTCCTCAATGAGATTAACAACTGATTTCTCTTTAAAAAAAAAAAAAAAACCTTAGAGGTCAGAAAGTAATGAGATGACATACTTGAAAAGTTGGGGGGCGGGGGGAAGACTATCAACTAAGAATTTTCCTTCAAAAATTAAGGAGAAATTAAGAAATTCCCAGATAAAAACAGAATCCCACACTAGCAGGCCTGCCCTATAAGAAATACTAACTGGAGTCTTTCAGGCTGAAAGGGCACTAGAAAGTAGTTCAAATCCACACAAATAAAGAACACTGGTAAAGGTAGCTACATAGGTAAATATAAAAGAAAATACAAATGTATTATTATTAATTTGTAACTCTTTTTTTTCTCCTCTCTGATTTAAAAGACAACTGAATAAAGAAATAATTATATGTCTGTGTTGATGGGCATGTAATATATAAAGATGTAATTTGTATAATTATAATAGCACAAAGGAAGGGGAGGAAATTGAGCTATACAGGAGGAAAATTTTGTACACTGTTGAAATTAAGTTGTACTGGTCTGAACTTAAGATGTTATAAATTAAGATGTTATAAATTAAGATGTTAATTTTAATTCCATGGCAACCAGTAAGAAAATAACCTTAAAAAAACATTAAAATAAATGACAAGAGAATTAAAATGGTACAGATGAAAATACATTTTTAACAAAGAATTCTCTATTACCTAATAGAGAAATACACAAACAAAAAACGTAATACATACAGAAAACAAACAGCAAATGAGATATAAATTCTGCCTTATCAGTGATTACGTTACATGGAAATGGATTAAATACTGGTCAAAAGGCAAATATTAGAGAGTGGGTTTTAAAAAATGATCCAACTATATGCTGTCTACAAGAGACATATTTTATATTCAAAGACACAAATAGGTTGAAAGTAAACAATGGAAAAAGATATACCTGGAAAAAAGTAACCAAAAGAGAGTTGGAGTAGCTATACTAATACCAAACAAAACAGGATTTTGATACAAAAATTGTTACTAGATGCAAAAATGACATTTTATAATGATCAAAAGGCCAATCCATCAAGAAGACATAACAAGTACAAATTCACCTAACAACGGAGTCCCAAAATACATAAATCAAAAACTGACAATTGAAGGGAGAAACAGACAATTCATCAATAATAGTGGTAGACTTTAATGTCTCAATTAAAGTAATAGAACAACCAGACAGAAGAAAGGAAACAACATTTGAGTAACACTATAAACCAAATAGACCTAACAAATATCTATAGAACACTATACCCAACAACAGCAGAATATACATTCTTCTCAAATGCACATGGAACATTCTCCAGACAGACCACATGTTAAGCCATAAAATAAGTCTCAATGAATTTTAAAGAACTGAAATGTTACAAAGTATGTTCTCCAACCAAAATTAAATGAAATTAGAAATCAACAACAGAAGGTAATTTGGGGATTTCACAAACATGTGGAAATTAAGCAACACACATCTAAATAACCAAAGTTGATGTCACTGCTTCTTTACCAAAGCTGTAATTATAAGGAAAACTAGACTTCTGAAACAGATATTTAAAACATACTCACAGAATGACTAGAAGGACACAGAAAGTAAATCAAAGTCTCTATTTGTCAATCCCAATTCAACATATCCCTAAATACCAGATTCTAAGGCCTTTCCAGCTTCTTCCTTTCTCTATTTGAATTCTCTTACAACTACTGAAAACACAAAACGTGAACTCTATTGGTTTGGGAAAGAATTCACCCTCTTCCTTTGGTGGTTCAGTGATGTACAGGACCAGTCAAAGCCACAGGATAGCAACACACCAAAGTGGGTCTCTGGAGACCTGAGCACCATGCAAACCTTTTGGATAATTTTCAGGATTCTCAGGCATAAGAGTGTTTAGGAGTTTGGGAATTTAAACTGGGATATGAAAACAAATGACAAGCCTTGAGATTAGCAAGGACCTTTTATTAATGAACCCAAAATCATACTTACTAAGAGTCTTCAGGCAATGAATTAATTGTCCTCCTTAGCAATCACCATGAAGGAATCGGTCAGACAAGTAAATGGCACACAGTGGCACTGAATGTTTTCTCTTTTCTGCAAAATCATCTGCCAATTATCTGCAAAACTTACAAAAATCTGTTCTCAAAACTATCATATATAGGATACTAAAAATTGTAGTAATGAAGGCCTTTCTTTGACAAAGCAGGAGTTCTACTGATCCACAAGAAATTAGACCCATTTTGGGTAAGTTCATGAACATTCAGATGGCAACTTCTAAGTAGCACTGAGTAACAATAGGCTTATTAAAATAAGCCAGGCCTACATTAGGAAAAAACATTCAAATTTAACTTTCTGGATACAGATTTGTAGAATACTATTACAAATCCATGACTGAAACTTAATGCTGTATTTTATTTATGCTGTAACAACACACTGTAAATACTGTCAGTGAAATTGTAAAGACTGATTCCTTTCTGGTAAACTGACAATTCCCTCCACCAACATTAATTACTCCCACCTAATGATATGCCATCACGTGAGAGTTATTGTTTGGGGTTATAAATGAATCTTCTATTGAGAAGCCTGAGGAATGAGATATAGTCACTGCCACTAATAATCCCTTCTAAACAAAAGGAGTAAAATATAACATGAATATGTTAAATCAATCTCAAGAATTAACTGTAGATATTTTATAGGATATATTAGCTGGCCAATTTTCTTTTAATTTATAGTTCTTATAAAATTCAGAATTTATAAAAATAAAAGATTCTCGGGATGCCTGGGTGTCTCAGTCGGTTAAGGTCTGCCTTCAGCTCATGTCATGATCCCAGAGTCCTGAGATCGAGTCCTGCATCAGACTCCTTGCTCAGCAGGGAGCCTGCTTCTCCCTCTGCCTGCCGCTCCCCCTGTTTGTGCTCTCTCTCTCTCCTGACGGAGGGAGGGAGGGAGGGAGGAAGGAAGGAAGGAAGGAAGGAAGGAAGATTGATTCTCCATTGGCTATTCTTCCACTATATTTGAAGATGTGAGGATGTGAGGCTGAGACAACTGCAACCATCTTGTCACCTGTGAGGAGAGTCTCTCTGAGAAAAGAACCAACTCCAAGGAGACAGAACCAAAGACTGAATCAGAGACTGAGGGATATCATTTGTACTCCTCCATGAAGCTTCATCTAGACTAAATGTGGACTTTTCAGGAACATGATTGTGCTGTACCTCCTAGAATCTACTGATAGAAGTGCTGTCTCTGTTCCCATCAGATAGTCATGGCTTTGTCTCCTGTGGGACAAGAAGGCTGCAGAGACAGGGGTGTTTTAGCATCATTTTTATAACTAGACTCTAGCCCCAACCCTGAATCTGGCTCTTCCATCCCACTGAGAGAGAATCCTGGGGATGGTCCCCATCTAGCCATCTGTAACTTCCACCTGCTTTGTTTCAAGCACCAATGTCAGGGATATTAGAGGAAGCCAAAAAGAAGTAAAATAGTTACTACTGCAGAACTGTAGAAAGGTTTAAGAGATAAAGGCACCAAGGCCAGGGTGTAAGAAGAGTTGAAAAATAGAAGAATTGGCTGAAAATGTATATGCGATGTTGATAGACCTCCAGACCCTTTTTCTCATCTTGCATAACCATGTAGTTACTCCTCTTGACCTCAGCAGAATATTGAAGATTTACTTTCAAAAGAGGATGAACCTCTTTTGAGGGACTCTGGACTCAAGAAGACCTTCAAGTTTGCCATTATGAAAGCAGAGGGATTAATTAAAAGTCTACATGCTGAACAGTGAGAACCACCCCACACCCCTGCCAACTCAATTCTTCCTCTTGACTCTGAGACCACTGGACATCAGGTTATACCAGACCAGCGCAAGTGAAAATAATCCAGCCCCATCACCCTATGATAAAGCCCATTAGTCAATGAATCCCATTCATACACATATAGAATTTCCGTCAGCTTGTTAGTGCTCTACTCTTCTATCTGAATGAGCAGCAAAAGATCACCAATCACTTGAACAAAAGGTCTCTGACATCAAAGATAATGACCAAGAAAAACCACCAGAAAAAAATGCACTCTCAGAGACATTGTAGATTACAAAAGGAAAGCCTCAAAAGATCTCTAATTAAAATCTTTAGAGAAGATACTGTACTTGCAAAACCAAGAGCATGATGTTATTTTAAAAAATAAAAATACTCATGTTAAAAAACATAATAAAGAAATAAATAATATAAATAAATAAATAAAAATAACATTCACAAAATGAGAAAATGCTGTTGGAACTTTTTAAATGATATCAGAAATGAAAAATTAATCAGAAGAGCTGAAGATAAAGTTGAGTAAATTTTGCAAAAAGTAGAACATAAGTACAAAGAAACACGATAAAAGAGGAGGATTTTTTTAAAAGAGGGTTAATCCAGAAGTTCTAACATGCTAATAATAAGGATTCCAGATAAAGACAACAGAGAAAGTAGGGGCAATTAATTATCAAAGAAAAAAAATTCCTAGAATTGGAGAACATGCATCTCTATATTGAACAGACTCATCACTGAGTGCCTTTCCATAATTACTTTAAACACACACACACACACACATAAAGCCCCATTTGGGGGTCTCTGAAGATAAACTATTATTACTCAGCTCACAGAAAGAAAAAAATCAAAACATCGGCAGAAGTAAGGTACTTTTCTAGATTCTGAAATGCTAACAACATAAAATCCCTGCTTATGTAAAATAATTATAAATTAAATAATATTTTACATGCATTAAAATGTTTTATTTTTAATTCCTATTTTTTAATTTATTTATTTAAATTCAATTAGCCAGGGGCGCCTGGGTGGCTCAGTCGTTAAGCGTCTGCCTTCGGCTCAGGTCATGATCCCAGAGTCCTGGGATCGAGCCCTACATCGGGCTCCCTGCTCGGCGGGGGGCCTGCTTCTCCCTCTCCCACTCCCCCTGCTTGTGTTCCCTCTCTCGCTGTGTCTCTCTCTGTCAAATAAATAAATAAAATCTTTTAAAAAAATAAAAAAATAGAAATAAATAAATTCAATTAGCCAACATACAGAACATCATTAGTTTCAGGTGTAGAGTTTAGTAATTCATCAGCTGCATATAGCACCTAGTGCTCACCACATCACATGCTCTCCTTAATGCCCATCACCTAGTTATCCCAACCCCCACCCCCCCCCTCCAACAACCCACAGTTTGTTTCCTATGATTAAGAGTCTTTTATGGTTTGTCTCCCTCTCTGATTTCTTCCGATTCTGTTTTTCCCTCCCTTCCCCTATGATCCACTACACTGTTTCTTATATTCCACATATGAGTGAAACCATATGATAATTGTCTTTCTCTGATTGACTTATTTCACTCAGCATAATACCCTCCAGATCCATGCATGTCGACGTAAATGATAAGATTTCATCCTTTCTGATGGCTGAGTAATAGTCCATTGTATATCTATACCACATCTTCTTTATCCATTCATCTGTTGATGGGCATCTGGGCCTTTCCATAGTTTGGCTATTGTGGATATTGCTGCTATGAACATTGGGGTGCAGGTGCCCCTTTGGATCAATACATTTGTATCTTTGGGGTAAATACCCAGTAGTGCAATTGCTGGGTCGTAGAGTAGGTCTATTTTTAGCTTCTGGAGGAACCTCCATACTGTTTTCCAGAGTGGCTGTACCAGCTTGCATCAATGCAATCCCCATCAAAATACCATTGACATTTTTCACAGAGCTGGAACAAATAATCCTAAAATCTGTATGGAACCAGTAAAGACCCCAAATAGCCAGAGGAATGTTGAAAAAGAAAAGCAAAGCTGGCGGCATCACAATTCCGGACTTCCAGCTCTATTACAAAGCTGTCATCATCAAGACAGTATGGTACTGGCACAAAAACAGGCACATAGATCAATGGAACAGAATAGAGAGCCCAGAAATGGACCCTCAACTCTATGGTCAACTCATCTTTCACAAAGCAGGAAAGAATGTCCAATGGAACAAAGACAGTCTCTTCAACAAATGGTGTTTGGAAAACTGGACAGCCACATGCAGAAGAATGAAATTGGACCATTTTCTTACACCATACACAAAGATAAACTCAAAATGGATGAAGGACTTTTAGGAAGAGAGGGGTTCCTATTTTAAAGAAACAAAACACACATGAAACAGAAGGAGTTTTCACTGCGAGTATATTTGGGTAACTCTTTTAATAACTAAAGGGGACTGTCTGAATTCTGCACCAGAAGTTTATTTTACTGGTTTTTTAAAATAAGTAGTTCATGGGCGCCTGGGTGGCTCAGTCGTTAAGCGTCTGCCTTCGGCTCAGGTCATGATCCCAGGGTCCTGGGATCGAGTCCCACATCGGGCTCCCTGCTCGGCAAGAAGCCTGCTTCTCCCTCTCCCATTCCCCCTGCTTGGGTTACTGCTCTCGCTATCTCTCTCTCTGTCAAATAAATAAGTAAAATCTTTAAAAAAAAAAAATTAAAAAAAATAAGTAGTTCATGGGGATTAGAAATATCTGTTTTCTTAGATCTCACTTAATCTTACTCATATAGGTTCAGACTATATCCCCTAGTTATTTTTCTTTCAGCATCTTAAATTCAAAAAAAAAATCTAACAATATTAATAATGGCTAATTAAATTAACAATAAAATTAAGTTATGAGAATTTGTGTTACCTTGAAATATACCCAAACCCTTAACATTTTAAACTAATTCTCTTTCATCTTAAAGACCACACACTCACCTTGAGGATCAACTTCTTTAGCTAGCTTCAACGCATCTGAGTTTGCAAGATCAGTGTTGGCTGGGGTAACAGCCAAAATCAGACAGTTCTCCCGTGTAATGAACTGCATAATCATTTCTCTGATCTGATACTCAATATCTGGTGGCTGATCTCCCACGGGCACTTTAGTAATTCCAGGTAGGTCGATAAGTGTGAGATTTAACACTGTGTGGAAAAAAAGAGTCTTACATATACCCTCAATGCTAAAAAATAACAATGCAAAATCATCTGTCTCTTTAGTGGAAATAAAACAAGCTCAGCTTTACATATTGTATATTGAGCTAACTCAAACTTGTGTATAGAATAAAAAGCATAGAATACAAAATGGCTTTGTTAGTTTTCTCTATTTTTATGATATGATTGTGCTATACCAAATGATCATTTTAACCCAATGTGAAAGGCATTAATTTGCATAGCTAAGAGAGAGCTGTCATATCTGTAACTAGTATGTTATAATTCAAAAACTGAACAAGAAGTGCATATGCTGTCTGCCAGTCCTGTACATTGACCACAAATGGCATAAAATTCTTAGGGTAAGATTTGTCCTTCGCTTCAAATGCATCATATACTATCTAGAGGGGGGTTAGACACTTAGCCTATTGGAAAGCTGTGAGCCATTGTGGTACCATGAGGTTACTATGTAGGGTAACCGCCAGACTCATGGCATACCATTGGGAGAGCAGGGAACTACCCCTGCATCAGCTACTCCAGCTGTGACCTGGCTATCGTTCTCTGCACACAACAGAGTTGGCATCAAATCCTCTTGGAAAGTCATAATTGAGCTCATGTCACTCATGCTCCATTTCAAAAGCAACAGAGCTGAGTAGAAGATTAGAGATTAAAATCTGCCCCACTGAAAATTTAGTCAGAATAGAGGCTATTCCATATCACATACCATGAACTGGTTATCTAATTTGTAAGTTTCTGCTGATAATCTAGAAAAAATCATCATTGGTTCCTCAGGAAGAGAATAAATAGAAATATATGGGGCTACAAGAAAATCCAATAAAAGACTCAGTCACAGTACCAGGTACCTCTAAGATTCTTGCTAAGACTGAAGATGTTAAAAAATGGAATTTTTCACGCATACCTCTTGAAATTCTAAAAGTTTAAAATAAACATAAAGAAAAATTTTTAAGTGACATACTCAATTCTGGCCTTTTTACAAGTCATGTCCTCCTGCCTCCCCATAAATCTGTGAACTTTTTGGACCATCCCATTTATGGTAGTACCCAAACACAATCCTAGAAACCAGTACTTTCAGAGAGAACAAACCATCTTCTGCACAAATAATGTATGCCAATTAATGCAAAAATTTTTGAGGACAAAAAAATTTGAAATTTTGTTATTTTACTTACCATGTGGAGAATAGACTCGTAAATTTATGGGTATGGAGGAAATGCCTTTATTCATTCCAGTCACTCGATCTGTTTCTGCTTCAATCTCATGGCGAACTTCATCAAAGTCTGTAAATTTTTTTCCTTTGCAATGTAGAAATTCAGCATATTCTACAAAAGACAAATTAACACAACTTAAAATCCATGCACTCTTGCAATAATTGTAAGGAAAAAATGTTTCTTTAACTACAAATCAAAGTATCCCATATTGTCTCCTCAGCCATTAAAATGAGAGAATACAGTAGTTACTAAGAAACACAGCTAATACTTTAGAAATATTAAACGCAGTACAAATGCTAAGAATGCTAAATTTGCTAATTTTCAGATGAGCAATTAAGTACTAAAAGTACTAAAATCATCCAGTTTATTAAATAATTTAAAGAGAATTCTGGCCCTCCAAAATGATAAAGCAAACAGCATCTGATTGTTAAAGAAATTAAGTCTAGGGTACATACCTAATCCTATTAGCATGTCCTTTTTCAATATCACCACTTTATCAAGAGGGAATTCTAAGTTATATAAATATAGCTTCAAAAGGCAAGACAATTCAGAAACAAAATTACTTAATTCTTTAAAAAGAAATAATATATGGGATATCTTAGCTTTAAAATATACTATTCAAGATACCACACCAACTTGTATAGTTAAAAAGATAATTTCTCAAGAAAAAAAAAGTTTTAGATCAAAGAAAGTATTACCTGCAATCAGAAAAAAAAAAATCAGTATCTGTGGAAGTAGGAAAAACTATATATAATAACAGAAAATTAGATTGTTTCAGTAACATCTTACTCACTGTTGTACTATCAATTTCTATTCGTGCTTCCAGAAGTATCAGGTATATAACACAACTCAAAAAGGAAGCTGATATTATTAGACTTAAAAAAAATTACAATCTTGGGGCGCCTGGGTGGCTCAGTCATTAAGCGTCTGCCTTTGGCTCAGGTCATGATCCCAGGGTCCTGGGATCGAGCCCCGCATCGGGCTCCCTGCTCGGCGGGAAGCCTGCTTCTCCCTCTCCCACTCCCCCTGCTTGTGTTCCCTCTCTCGCTGTGTCTCTCTCTGTCAAATAAATAAAATCTTTAAAAAAAAAAAAATTACAATCTTAATAAGAGAATGAATCTTAACAAATATTTTAGTTTTTCTAATAACTAGCTGAAGAATTGTGGCACAAAACTTAGACTAAGGCTAAGTATCTGGAGCCCAGTTGTCAGCTGAGACAATTATTAGTAGTCTTTCCGCCATTTCCACCATAAACATTTAAACTTCACTCACTATGACAAAGCCAATAGGGAGAAAACTATAAGATGTCTTCAAGCAGCTTAGCACCAGTAAACACAGGCAGCATGAAATGGTGCTGATCTGCATTTAAAGAAAAAGGAAAGATAGAGATAGGAAAGGTGGTTTCAAGTTGCAGTGCCTAAAAAAGAAAGTGAGGTTTGAACTGGGTACTGAAGAGTGGGGAGGGTTTCAGTGTGTGCAGAGAGGACAAGGTCTTTCAGGGAATCAGAGAATCTTAATAGTCCAACATATCCTGGGCTGGTTATCATCCAGGCTCTGCTCAGAAACATCCACTGATGGGAAACTGAGGCTTTGATGTCTGGAAAAAAACTCTTATTGGGAAAGAAAAAAAAACAAAACAAAACTTTTTTTTTAAGTAGGCTCCACGCCCAGCATGGAGCCCAATGCAGGGCTTGAACTCCCAACCCTGAGATGGAGACCTGAGCTGAGATCAAGAGTCTGACGCTTAACCAACTGAGCCACCCAGGTGCCCCGGAATGTTTCTTAACAATGGTCTGAAATCTGCTTTCTGATCATATTTCCTTGGTCCGGCTTTTGCCCCCTGGAGCTTCTCAGGCAAAGTCTTCCTCCCTGTAAAAAGTCCGGGATTAATCTGAGCCCTGGCACAAGGAGTCCATCTTCTTCCCAGGCTTTTCCGAAAGAACTGCAGTGACCTAATGTTTCAAATGTTAGAATGACAGAGACTTTACTTCATTTCAGTCTTTCCTGTCAATGTAGGTAGACATGAATATTTTTCTTTCTTAGTTTTTTCATACAATACGTGCTACTTTCTGAAAAACGGCAAGCTAAGACTCCCACAGTTCACTCCTCAGTGGTGCAAGTATACACAGTAAAGATTCATTAGGCTTCAGAATTATGGCCTGAAGTGATGACTGCATCTTCCGGCATGTTCTTTTCACATGTTTACCCTCATAGGTGCTGTTTTTATTAGCATCTAAATTCCCAGAAGATACAGCCTTGATTTTATTTACCTAACCCAGTGGATTGGCCAGAATCAAGGGAACATAAGAGTTTAAAGATAAGTAGAAGATAAAACAATAAGAAAAATAAAGAGGAACAAAGGCTGTCAGATCCCAGAAAACAAAGAAAAATTAATATATAAAAAGGAGTCATAAATAATTTATAAGAAATGGAACTGTACTTTTTCAGTTCAATGTATTTTGTGGAAAATGCATACTTGAGGGCTTATAGCTATCATAAATATTACTTTCATAAAATTAATAAGCTTCTGGATCAGAGACTACATTTTCAATTATGTTGCCAATCAATAATTCAAGTAACACAAGCATAGACTTCTCTTGTCGCCACTAGATGGCGCCTACTTGCTTTCTCTGTAGGAAACCAGTGCCCTTCCAGAAAGCTGCAAAATCAATGCAATTTTTCAAATTAGATTTAAATTCATTCTTGGTCTCCTAAAAATGCTTTTATTTTGAAATTGAGAGATTAGAATTGTGCAGGACCATCTCAAACCTTTGTGTCTTTTTAAGGATAGGGTCCCGCAGAGAGATTTAAAGGTGCTGGTATTCATTTATTTATTCAACTAATATTTTGAGCTCTTACTATTCACCACGCACCATTTTAGAAATTGCAGAGGAGCGGGACGCCTGGGTGGCTTAATCGGTTAAGCATATGCCTTCAGCCCAGGTCATGATCCGAGGGTTCTGGGATGGAGCCCCGCATCAGGCTCCCTGCTCTGCAAGGGAGTCTGCTTCTCCCTCTGCCTGCTGCGCTCTCTCTCTCTCTCTCTCTCTCTGACAAATAAATAAATAAATCTTAAAAAAAAATTGCAGATGGGAAAAAAATAAGTCTCTAACCTCATGAAGCTTAAATTCCCATGAGATGAAACAGTAAACAATGTGGGTGTTGCCAGATGATAAATGCTGTGGAGAAAATTGAACAGTAGGGGGGATATTAAATGCTAGGGCAGGAGGATTGGTTTGTTATATGCTTTGGTTGAGGAAAGCTTCTCTGATATGATAAAGTGACATCTGAGCAAAAACTGAAGAGAAGAGGGAGGAAGCAATGCTTTACACAGGTGCATCTCAGCAGAGTCCCTGAACCTGGAAGCATCAGGGAAGGAGTGCAAGGCCAACATGTCTGGATCACAGACTTTGTGGGGGAGAGGGGCAGGAGATGAGGTCAGAGCTGTGGTGCAGACCTGGATTGTGTGGAGCCTGTGGGACTTTAATTTTTACTCTGAACGAATAGTAGACCACTCGAAGGGTTTGGGGTAGAGAGACGTGATGTGACCTAGGTTTTAAATAAATTACTGTGGCTGCCATGTTGAGAACAGACACTGAGGAGTAAGATAGGAAGCTGGCTACTGGGATAATGGAGGTGAGAGATGATGGGGCTTGGACCAGGGTAGCAGCAGTGGGAGTGGTGAGAAGGGGCTAAATTCTAATGTATTTTGAAGGAAAAACCAATAGGATTTGCTGATGGATTAAAGGAGGGGTGCAGGAGAAAGAGAGGAGAGTCAAAAACAGTTTCCCAGAGTTTGACCTCAGCAATGGGGAGAATTTTGAAATAGAAAAGACTGAAAGGAAGACTGAAAGGTTGGGGAGATGGGGGTTGCAGACCTACTACACTTGTGATGCCTACTCCATACTTACTACACAAGTGGAGAAACAGAGCTGCTGCTAATGGTTGAGGATTATGCAGCTGTAAGAGATACCACTCACATTCCCAGTCACCTGTTAAGCGTTTATTTATTCTGAAATTTTTCCAGAAGACGGCAGTCAAGTGTTTAAGGAAAAAGGCAGCTTTTTCTAATTAGCACAAGAATGCCTTTGGGGCTAGATACACTAGTCTTTCATCTAGGGAGAAGTACAAGCTAGAAATATATATTTGGAATTCATTAAAGTCAGGCAAGGGGATGAGGTCACTAAGTGAGAGAGTTCGTTGAGGAAGAGTCAGAGCACCGGGCCCTGGGTGTTCCAGGACTTAGAGTGAGAAGGAGTGGTCCACAAGACAGGGGGTAAACTCAGAAAGAGGTGACCCAAAGCCAAGTAGAAAGGGTTTTTCATGAAGGAAAGAGACTTCCACTCCATCCAATACTGCCAACATGTTAAGGAAGATGAGAACTAAGAATGATCATAGAATTGGGCAACTTGAGAGTCCTTCAGGACGTTGACAAGAGCTGCTACAGTGGAGTGAGGCAGCTTGATTGGAAGAGATTAGGAGAGAAGGGGAGAAGAGGAAGTAGAGATTGATTGCAGACAATTGTTTGAAGTTTTGCGTAAAGAAGAGGAAAGCAGTGAGAGGCCAGCTGGAGAGGGATGTGAAGTCAAGGGAGGGTTTTCTAAAGATGGGCAAACTGATAACACGTTCACAGATTGATGGCATTAATCCAGTACTAAGGGAAAGGTGACAATCCAGAACTGAGAAAAAAGCAAGTGCTGAAGTGGTATCTTAAGGCCGAGGGGACGGCATGCATTAGAAAGGTGCAGACCAGCTCCTCCGTAAGAACAGAAAGGAAACAGAACAATGGGAGTTGACAAGACAAACTGGTGAACTGATGGTGGAGGGAGCATGTGGAATTCATCAGGTGAGAGCAGGGATTTATCATATTTGTCTGAAGTCATTTTATGTCTTTAAAAAACATTTCTGCATATATTCTCATTGGTTAAACCCTACAAATACTATTTCTACCACCAAATACATCACACACACACACACACACACAGTAGAGTGATCCCAAATGACTGACCTAAGGGTAACCATAGGAGGGATGTCAACTAGGTTTAACCTACATCCATCATTGGGATTCAGACCTGCCCAGCACTTCAGAAGAACCAATGGGGCAGAAACCACAAAATCCATTTCTTTATGGTCCCAAAGTGCCTCTTAGAAAGCAATTCATCCTACAGGATGGAATTCAAGCAAAACCTACTTTGAGTTGCTAGAACCCATCCTCTACCCAGCTCTGTAGACTCACAGGTCTATGTCCCCTTACCTTTAATAGTATAGTGATAAGGTCAGACCACACATTCTACTTTCTCATTAGAAAAACATGTCATAATTTATAGCTACAGGATTATATTGCCAACAAGGTGTGTCTCACTAGCAACAAGGTAAGCCAGTCCTGTTAGGGGATCCCTGCCCCCTATTGAGTGGACTATAAATAGGTGGACAGCAGAGGTGGCGCACATATTTTTGAACAACTGACCACAGTTGCTATTGAGGAGAATCATCAATCAGCTTATATCATCACACAATCCTAAATAAATCTTTATTAGCAATGCAGAATTTAAAGATGACCACTTCACTTCTCTGCTGTCCAAAAATACAATTATAGATGAAAATCCTGAAAAGGATTATCACAAGAGTAATGCTTCACTTACTATACTCACCCCTGAAAGTGTTCACATGAGTCTGGGGATGAAGGAAAATCTAACACCTAAACCAAAATCTACAGAACAGGGTATAGCAGATGATCAGCAGCTGCATTTTTAAAGAGCTAGTGAATGTGTGCCTTCTGAAACTTTTACACTATGGTAAAGTAAAATGTCTGAAGGTCTAACAATCTCATCTTGGTTGAGATATATTCTTTTTCATAGAAAGGCAGGGTTTCCAGTAGCACAACTTCTCTTGGCATGTTTTTAATAATGTTCCTTTCATTCTAAATGCTTGGTAGTTGGGGACATGAAATGGTCTCTTACTCAAACAATTCCAGACTTCAGCCCAAGTTCAATCTGAATAGAAAGTGATTAAATTTCTTAGCCACAGGCTCATATAAAGGATGAAGGCTATGTGCATATTAGCACTGAAACCCCGATAATGCATCCTTGAAATTCTATTGTGTGGCAGTATAACCTGTCTTGCTAAAATTCATAATATGTTTTCAGTTTTGCAAAATAAGACTCCTAGTTTTAAAAATCATCCCTGTTTCCCCAGTGTTAGAAATAGTCTACATTTGAAGCAAAGGTTATGACACATTTTTATATCAAACAATAATGGGGGGGGGAAGACGGGTATTAAAAAAATCAAAGCTATCGTTCTTTTTTATTTTTATTCCCCTCTAAAACATTTTAGCACTGTCATTTCTATTGGTCATGAAAAACAAATTATGCTAGGTTAAACAACTGACAAGTTGTTTGGGGGAAGCATGGGATGGTTAACGCCTGGGCAGCATCTGTGAAAAGCACAGCATGACCATAAGAATTTAAATATTTCCAATATGCCCCTTCCATGTGGAAAAACATGCATATGTTTCAACTAATCAAGGTTACGTAAAAAAGAATAATTATGGAACATATGCACATAACCTCTTGTCAATCTTTATTCTAAGAACTGGGGTCCTCAATACATTAGCTGGGGTCTTATTTCTGAAGGGTTTTAATAGCAATGTTTTGTGAGCACAGGGCTCCACCAAAAATAGAGTACATGGGTCGCATAAAGAGGGAATAGTTTTCAATGCAACTAGTTGAATTCACTGGCTGAAAAGTGTCTATGTATGACTATATTTAAAAACATATTTTCTCAAAGAAAGAGGCTACATCTTACTCATCTGTGTTTCCCTAATGCCTATCATATTTAGAGTAAAGAACATCTGTGGATTTCTTCCTTCTTCTTTAAAGCAGGCCATTTTGCATACCATTGATCAATGTTAGTTTTGGGGAAAAAAAAAAAAAAAGCTTCCCTCAAGCCTTCAAGTCATCCCAAACTGAAAGCAAGGTCCTAGAACTGTGGTTGAATAAGCAACATAGTGAGTTACATATGAATTTTATAGACCCAGATTTGAAGTAGAACTCAATTGTGTCCCTAAGGTAAACATGGAAAGTCTAGTAATCAGAAAAAAAAAACAGGAAATCTTAAAAAGCTAACAACCTGAGAGAGTCCAGCAGTGGGTGAAAGGTCGAAGTCTCAGCACGAGGGTTAAGAACAATGGGTGGGATGGGAATGAGGAGGGCCAAGGTTTCATAGCAGACAAAAGGTGAGTGCCAAGCAGGTATCAGAGACCAGACGCAAATGCTAGCATTTAGGATCAGGGTTCTGGTACTCCAGAGGCAGAGGAGGAGATCAAGACAGAATTCCAGGCCCAAGTGAGCCAGAGGATAACCAGGCAGAGACCAAGATGCCAACTCGATCACACAATGGAAGACAGAGACTTTTTCATTGGATACAAAGCCGAAGCCATTTATGCAGGACCTCAGGGTGAAGAGAAAGGACTATCAGTGCTGCCTTGAAATTTACAGCTCAGCAATGTCCTTTACAGTTTCCTCGCCTAAGAGCTGCTAGTTCTAGAGCCTTGGTTGGGCTGAGCCTGCATGTGAGGGTTACGTGGCCCCCAACACTGAAGGAGTGCTAGCACATGAAACCAAGGCCAGCACTTGACAGAAATTCCTCCAGCAATAGGAATCTGTATGAATATTCCACCACAAGTATACAAAAAAATCAGAATCAGCAGCTATCATATCTAAATAGGGGATTGAGTTCCATACTTTTTCAAAGGATCTCGAGGAATATAACAAAAATCAACTCTATTTCATCCTCATAGCTTCCATGTAAAACACAATCAAGAGATAAACTATATTCCAAATACACAAACCAAGTAAGAAGCATATCAAACACTTGGCCAAAAAATTGCAAAGTGAATAATTATTTTAAGTCTCAGCAGCCTCTGACATGATTTTCCTCCTCTATCTCAAAACATCCTCTTTTATGGACTCCCATTATTCCAACTTCCCTGACTTTTCTCTTTCCTCACTGATTGCTCTTTCTCCATGTTCTTCGCTCATTGTCCCCCCTTCCTCTTCTATGCTTCCAAATATCGAATACTGCTAGACTTCCTTCTAGACCTTCTTTTCTTCTTTGTCATCTCTATCTTCTCTCTAGTTGATCTCATCTACTGTAATGGCCTTAAAAATTTATATATATATATATATATATATATATATATATATATATATATATCTGCGGATTTCTTCCTTCTTGGAATATATATATATATATATATATATATATATATTCATCTCTAGCACTCATTTCTCCCCTGAACTTGACTTCTCTATACCCAATTCTAATGCTTAATTGGCATTTCCACTTGGATGTCTAATAGACACCTCAAAATTAGCATGTCCAAAACGAAACTGTAATTTCCCACTTAGTCCCCTCCCATCATCCATACTTGCTCCTCCTCACAGTCTTCCACATCTCAGTTATTGCTACTACCATTAAATCATGTGCTCAAATAAAAAACCAGAGCTATTTTTGCATTCCTCTTTCCTCGGCTCTCTCCCTGTCTCACTGCCTCCACTGCGGCCATCCTCCTACTAAGCTGGCAACACCTCTTACCTGGACTACCATAAAAACATCCTAACTGGTCTTCCTGATACCACTCTTGCTCCAATTAACCCATTCTCCACCAGTTAGAGAGATCATTCTAAAATCTTATGTCAGACCATGTCTCTGCCTTTTTAAAACCTTCTGTTAGTTTCCTAGTGCAGTCAGAAATATCCAAATTCCTCACCCTGGTATTCCAAGTCCTAGGCAGTCTGACCCCTGTTGACCTCTATATCTAACACTATCCCCACCTGCCACGTTCAGCCTCCTTTCTGCTCATGCACAGCAAATCCATTCCCACATCAGGGCTTCTCTAGAAACTGCTCTTCTTCTGGAATGTACTTTCCCAAGACCATGGCATGTGTGGGGTCCTCCCTGTCATTTACTTCCCATCCAAAACATCACCTCTTTAGTGAGGCTTCCTTGACCAGGCAAAGAAAAGTAGCAGCTCAGTCACACTCTATCACATCACCAATTTCTTTTCTTTAATGTACATAATCACAATCTAAAGTTTTTCTTGTTTGTTTTTTATTGCCTCTCTTTATCCACTAGAATATAGTTTCCATGAAAACTGGAACATTGGCTGCTAAACTCCCAAGTGCCCAAAACACTGAACTGCATCTATTAGGCAGTCAATACATATTTGTTGAATTAATGAACAAATAAAATGAATGAGTAAATAAGTGAATGAATCAACATATAAACACTGGAGGACATGAGGTTTGTGGATGTGGTAAAGAAAATGATCATAAATATGGCTTTTGACATACTGAGTGTGATATATTTGAAATATCCAAGTAGAGAGTCAGGAAGTCAGCTGGAAATGTGGGTCTGGAGTTTTAGCCCAGGAGCTATAAATGTGAAAGTCACAGGTACGTAAGTTGTACACGCAAGAGTCTGTCTAATATCAAATGACACGGAAATGATCCTTGGGTAGGTTCAAACTTTACGGGCCAGGTAGAAGATAATGTGTCTGTAAAAGAGACAGAGTGGCCAGAGAGATAGAAGGAAAACCAGAAGTACGTGGCATTATGGAAGCCAAAAGAATATTCTTTTGGCATGTTTCAAGAAAGAGGAGCAATGGATAATGTTAAAAGCTGTTGAAAGGGCAAGGTAAGTACAAACAAATGGTTATAGGAATTTACAGAAATTGAGCATGTGTTATGTAGTTTCCTGTACCCTTAAACAATGTTCTGTAAGTAATTTAAATACGTATCATTTCAATGATTTTTGCTATAGATTACTTTGCTTAGTTAAAAATTATTTCATCTTTTTTTTATTTTATTACGTTTTTATTCTAATTCCATTATAGTTAACATACGGTGTCACATCAGTTTCAGTGTACTGCTTTAGCTTTCTTACGCATTTTTTTGTGTCTCTTCGCTTGCAATCAGGTTTATAATTGTCACTTCTTACTGTTAGCAAATTCTGTTTTAAGAACATTCCCATTCTAACTTGCAGCTTTGTTTTACTCTAGAATGAAAAGTCCAGTAACCTAATGTGTATGGTCTGAGTCTAAAGAAATGAAAAAGTCCAGAATAAGCCCACAACCGTATAATACAAGAGCTTTAGATCATAGACTTTGCAATATTAAGTTTGACTACCCAAGGCTCTTTTTGCCTCCTCCCAATAATTAGTGAAATTTAGAAACTGAAAATATAAAAAAGAGGTTTTCAAATAAGTACGTTATTATAATAATATTTAAGAATAATTGAATAGGATGCACAGAAGTCAGTGGCATTCCTATACACCAACAACAAGACAAAAGAAAGAGCAATTAAGGAGTCGATCCCATTTACAAATGCACCCAAAACCATAAGATACCTAGGAATAAATCTAACCAAAGAGACAAAGGATCTGTACTCAGAAAACTATAAAATACTCATGAAAGAAATTGAGGAAGACACAAAGAAATGGAAAAACGTTCCATGCTCATGGATTGGAAGAACAAATATTGTGAAGATGTCAATGCTACCTAGAGCAATCTACACATTCAATGCAATCCCCATCAAAATACCATCCACTTTTTTCAAAGAAATGGAACAAATCATCCTAAAATTTGTATGGAACCAGAAAAGACCCCGCATAGTCAGAGGAATGTTGAAAAAGAAAAGCAAAGCCGGCGGCATCACAATTCCGGACTTCCAGCTCTATTACAAAGCTGTCGTCATCAAGACAGCATGGTACTGGCACAAAAACAGACCCATAGATCAATGGAACAGAATAGAGAGCCCAGAAATGGACCCTCAACTCTATGGTCAACTCATCTTTGACAAAGCAGGAAAGAATGTCCAATGGAATAAAGACAGTCTCTTCAACAAATGGTGTTGGGAAAATTGGATAGCCACATGCAGAAGAATGAAACTGGACCATTTCCTTACACCACACACAAAAATAGACTCCAAATGGTTGAAAGACCTCAATGTGAGACAGGAGTCCATCAAAATCCTAAAGGAGAACACGGGCAGCAACCTCTTTGACCTCAGCCGAAGCAACTTCTTCCTAGAAACATCGCCAAAGGCAAGGGAAGCAAGGGCAAAAATGAACTATTGGGACTTTATCAAGATAAAAAGCTTTTGCAAAGCAAAGGAAACAGTCAACAAGACCAAAAGACAACCAACAGAATGGGAGAAGATATTTGCAAATGACATATCAGATAAAGGGCTAGTATCCAAAATCTATAAAGAACTCATCAAACTCAACACCCAAAGAACAAAGAATCCAATCAAGAAATGGGCAGAAGACATGAACAGACATTTTTCCAAAGAAGACATCCAAATGGCCAACAGACACATGAAAAAGTGCTCAACATCGCTCGGCATCAGGGAAATCCAAATCAAAACCTTAGTGAGATACCACCTCACACCAGTCAGAATGGCTAAAATTAACAAGTCAGGAAACGACAGATGTTGGCGGGATGCGGAGAAAGGGGAACCCTCCTACACTGTTGGTGGGAATGCAAGCTGGTGCAGCCACTCTGGAAAACTGTATGGAGGTTCCTCAAAAAGTTGAAAATAGAGCTACCATATGATCCAGCAATTGCACTACTGGGTATTTACCCCAAAGATACAAATGTAGGGATCCGAAAGGGTACGTGCACCCCGATGTTTATAGCAGCAATGTCCACAATAGCCAAACTGTGGAAAGAGCCAAGATGTCCATCAACAGATGAATGGATAAAGAAGATGTGGTATATATATACAATGGAATATTATGCAGCCATCAAAAGGAATGAGATCTTGCCATTTGCAACGACGTGGATGGAACTGGGGGGTATTATGTTGAGTGAAATAAGTCAAACAGAGAAAGACATGTATCATATGATCTCACTGATATGAGGAATTCTTAATTGCAGGAAACAAACTGAGGGTTGCTGGAGTGGGGGGTGGGGTGGGAGGGATGGGGTGACTGGGTGATAGACACTGGGGAGGGTATGTGCTCTGGTAATCGCTGTGAATTGTGCAAGACTGTTGAATCTCAGATCGGTACCTCTGAAACAAATAATGCAATATATGTTAAGAAAAAAAAAAGAAGAAGAAGAAGGTAGCGGGAGGGGAAGAATGAAGCAGGGGAAATCGGAGGGGTAGACGAACCATGAGAGACGATGTACTCTGGAAAACAAACTGAGGGTTCTAGAGGGGAGGGGGGTGGGAGGATGGGTTAGCCTGGTGGTGGGTATTGAGGAGGGCACATTCTGCATGGAGCACTGGGTGTTATGCACAAACAATGAATCATGGAACACTTCATCTAAAACTAATTATGTAATGTATGGGGATTAACATAAGAATTAAAAAAAAAAAAAAGAAGAAGAATTGAATAGGGGAGCCTGGGGAGCTCAGTCAATTGGGCAGCTGACTCTTGGTTTCAGCTCAGGTCATGATCTCAGGTCCTGGGATCAGGCCCCACAACAGGCTCTGAGCTCAGCAGGAGTCTGCTTGAGCATTCTCTCTCCCCCTCTCCTTCTGCCCCTCAACCCACTCGCAGTCACTCTCTCTCTAAAATAAATAAAATAAACCTTTAAAAAAAATAATTGAATATAAAAATTCAGAAACAGCAAATGATGCAATGTCATTCCTTGTTTTAATAACACAAAAAATAAGGTAATCTCCCAAGTAAAAATTTATAGAGTAATTAAAATTGAAATGACTAGACTTCACCATGAAAATTAAAGTAATCAAATTTCAATACAAAAAATACAATCCAAAGTCTAATTTGCAAAATGAAATTATTTTCACCTGAAATCTTATACACAAGGGATGAAGTTTATAAATGAGGTTTTAGTAGTAATCATATCAGAACTACAAATATATAAACATGTAACTAAAAAAATATTCTCAAAGAAAATATCTGAGCTACAATATACATTGCTAGATACATTATATCTTAACTGCTTGACCAAAAACCTTTTCCATGAGTATGCACTTCTATGCACAAGTTGTAAGCATGCCATCTAAATATTTTATAAGATCTTAGGGGGGCGCCTGGGTGGCTCAGATGTTTAAGCATCTGCCTTCGGCTCAGGTCATGATCCCAGAGTCCTGGGATTGAGCCTCACATCGGGCTCACTGCTCAGCAGGGAGCCTGCTTCTCCCTCTCTCTCTGCCTCTCCCTCTGCTCATGCTCTCTCTCTCTCTCTGTATCTCTGTGTCTCAAATGAATAAATAAAATCTTTTTTTAAAAAAAGATCTTAGTGTATTAGATAAGCTCCTCAAATGTCTTCATGACAAATTTATTTATTTATTTATTTATTTATTTATTTATTTGAGAGACAGAGCACAAATGAGGAGTGGGGGGAGAGATAGAGGAAGAAGCCAACTCAACTCCTCGCGCACCAGGGAGCCTCATGCAGGGCTCGATCCCAGAACCCTGAGATTATGACCCAGCCAAAGGCAGACACTTAACAGATGAGCCACCCAGGCGCTCCTTCATGACAAATTCTTGAAGGTCATGAAGCTCAGCTAGAAACAGAGCCAACTTAACTTTTGCCTATGGTAAAAGGTATGAATAGAAGTTCACTTTTTACATATGAATATTCAATTTATCCAATACCATTTGTTAAAAATTCTACTCTTTCCAACGAATTGCTTTTGCACCTTTAACAAAAATGAGTTGTCTGTGTACCTGTAGGTCCAGAACTTTATTCTGTTCCACTGGCCTATTTGTCTATCTTTATGCTAATGTCACACAATCTTAATTATTGCAGTTTTATAATCATTATTAAAATCAGGTAGTGTTTATTCTCCAACTTCGTTATTATGTTTTAAAGTTGTTTTGGCTATTCTGGGTTCTTTGCATTTCCTACGAATTTTAAAACCACCTTGTAAATTTCTACAAAACAATCTAATATTTTAATCTCTACCAATAGCCGTCTTCACAATATTACTCAGAAAAGGTTTCCTCCTCCACCCCAAGCTTGTACATACACACACAAAATGTTGAGCTAAAAGCATAAGAATTTTCCCATGGATGTCTGCTCTGCTAAATGCATTAAACTTTAACAAAATTACAGACTCTTATAACAGGGAGGTACATCTCCTCTAAACTCTTTCATGCAAGCAATCAGTTCAATGTTGTTGGGGATCATACAAAAATATTTATCAACTATGGCCCAAGCACTACCTAACTAGCCAGTATGGTACAGCTTGATAATAAGAAGACATAGTTTTACAACAAAAGTCTGAACAAATAAAAATAAATATTGTATCTTGAATTCATGAAAATTCCTGGACATGATACAAGAATACTTCATTTTATTGTGCTTTGCTTTACTTCACTTTGCAGATGACGTTCTATTTACAAATGAAGGTTTGTGGCAAAATCTCTATTAAGCATGGCCATTGACACCACTTTTCCAACAGCATTTTCTCACTTCATGTCTTTGTGTCACATTTTGGTAATTCTTACAATATTTCAAACTTTTCTTTATTATATTTGTTATGATGATCTGTGATCGGTGATCTTTGATGTTACTATTGTAATTGTTTTGGCATGCCATGAACCACAGACATAAAAGACAGCCAACTTAATAAACATTGTATATCCTGACTGCTCAATACGCTGGCCGTCCCCCTGTGTCTTTCCCTCTCCTTGGGCCTCCCTATTCCCTGAGACACAATATTGAGATTAGGCCTCTATAAGTGTTCAAGTAAGAGTCACATGCCTCTCACTTTAAATCAAAAGCTAGAAATGATTAAACTCAGTGAGGAAGGCATGCCAAAAGCTGAGACAGGGCAAAAGCTAGGTCTCTTGCTCCAGACATCCAAGTTGTGAATGCAAAGGAAAAGTTCTTGAAGTAAATTAAAAGTGCTACTCCAATAAACACGTGAATGGTAAGAAAGCAAAGGGTAGGGCGCCTGGGTGGCTCAGTCATTAAGCGTCTGCCTTGGGCTCAGGTCATGATCCCAGGGTCCTGGAATCAAGCCCCACATCGGGCTCCCTGCTCAGCGGGAGGCCTGCGTCTCCCTTACCCACTCCCCCTGCTTGTGTTCCCTCTCTCGCTGTGTCTCTCTCTGTCAAACAAACAAACAAATAAATAAATAAATAAATATCTTTAAAAAAAAAAAAGTGAAAGGGTGTCATTGCTGATATGAAGAAAGTTGTAATGGTCTGGACAGAACATCAAACCAGCCATTACATTTCCCTAAGTCAAAGCCTAATCCAGAGCCAGGCCCCAACTCTCTTCAATTCTGTGAAGGCTCAGAGAAGTGAGGAAGCTGCACAAGAAAAGTCTGAAGCCAGCAGAGGTTGGTTCATGAGATGTAAGGAAAGAAGCCCTCTCCATAACATTCAAATGCAAAGTAAAGCAGCAAGTGCTGATATAGAAACTGCAGCAAATTATCCAGAAGACTGAGCTAAGATAATTAATGAAGGTGGCTTCTTTAAACAACAGATTTTCGGTGTAGATGAAGCAGTCTTCCATTGGAACAAGAGGCCATGTAGGACTTTCATTGCTAGAGATAAGTCAATGACTACAAAGCTTCAAAGGACACACTGACTCTCTTATTAGGGGCTAATGCAGCTGATGACTTTAAGTTGAAGCCAATGCTCATTTACCATCCTGAAAACTCTAGGGCCCTTAAGAAGTATGCTAAATCTACTCTGCCTGTGCTCTAGAAATGGAACAACAAAGTCTATATAACAGTACATCATCTGTTTACAACATGGTTTACTGAATATTTTAAGCCCATTGTTGAGACTTACTGCTCAGAAGAAAAGATTCCTTTCAAAATATTACTGCTCATTGACAGTATACCTGATCACCCTAGAGCTCTGATGGAGATGGACAAGATTCATGCTGTTTCCATGACTGCTAACACAAAATCCATGCTGCAGTCCATGGATCAAGGAATCACTTTGACTTTCAAGTCAAAATTTAAGAAATAAACTTTGTGAGGCTAGAGCTGCCACAGATAGTGATTCCTCTGAGGGATCTGGGCAAAGTAAACTGAAAACCTTCTGGAAAGGATTCACCATTCCAGATGACATTAAGAACATTTGTGATTCATGGGAAGAAAACAAAACATCACCATTAACAGGAGTTTGGAAGTTGATTCCAACCCTCATGGATGACTTGAGGGGTTAGAGACTTCAGTAGCAGAAGTAACTGCAGATGTGATAGAAATAGCAAGAGAACTACAATGAGAAGTGGAGTTTGAAGATGGGACTGAATTGCTGCAATCTGATGACAAAACTTTAATGGACAAGGAGTTGCTTCTTATGGATGTGCAAAGAAAGTGGTTTCTTCACTCCTGGAGAAGATGCCATGAAAATTGTTGAAATGACAACAAAGGACTTAGAATACTACATAAACTTTGTTGATAAAGCCACAGCAGGGGGCCCCTGGGTGGCTCAGTCGTTAAGCATCTGCCTTCGGCTCAGATCATGATCCCAGGGTCCTAGGATCGAGCCCCGCACCAGGATTCTCTCTCTCCTCCCTCTCCCACTCCCCCTGCTTGTGTTCCCTCTCTTGCTGTGTCTCTCTCTGTCAAATAAATTAAAAAATCTAAAAAAAAAAAAAAAAGCCACAGCAGGGTTTGAGAGAATTGACTACTGCAGATAAAATGCTACAGAGAAATTTTTCCTGAAAGAGTCAATTGATGTGGCAAACTTCACTGTTGTCTTGTTTTGAGAAATTGCCACGTCCACCTCAACCTTCAGCAACCACCACCCTGATCAGTCGGCGGTCATCAACATACAGGCTAGACCCTCCACCAACAAAATGATTACAACTTGCTGCAAACTCAGATGATGGTTAGCATTTTTAGCAATAAAATATTTTTAAATTAAGGTATGTACACTGGTTTTTTAGATATAATGCTAGTGCACACATAACAGACTATAGCATAGTGTAAACATAACTTTTATATTCACTGGGAAACCAAAAAATTCATTTGACTCACTTTATTGTGATATCTACTTTACTGCAGTGCTCTGGAACTAAACCCTGCAATATCTCTAAGGTATGCCTATATTCACAATTGATGGCATAAAACTAAAATGAAAAGTAACTTCTTCTGCCAAGATGCCTTTATGTGATGTGATGAGCACTGGGTGTTATACGCAACTGATGAATTGTTGAGCACTGCATCTGAAACTAATGATGTACTTAAATGTTGGCTAACTGAATTAAAAAATAAATAAAGTGAAAAAATAGTGTTCTTTCTTAGAGTTAAAAAAAAGATGCCTTTCTTTCACAAATTACAAAAATTATTCTATGACTCAGACAATAGTCAATTCAACCAGTTCTTGAAAACTTAAAAAAAAAAAAAGAAAAACTAAGTTGTCCCTGTGAAGAAAACTCAATAGAACAGGTTGATTAGTGTATTAATTATCTAAATGAAGATAAGTAAATGTAAAATATTTTAAGGTCTTCTTTGAGTGATTTTTGTTTTAATGCTAAGGGATTTTATAAGAACATCCAGCACTTAGCAAACCCAATGCATTATGTGGTCAGCTTAAATGATGCTAACAGAAATATATCTATAGAGAAAAAATAAAGTTCTGATCTGAAACTCAGTACTACAGTTTTTCCAAGTTAGATTGCATGTAAATTAATACTTAGCTACAACAGTCACCAATTATCTCAATAGGAATTTAAGTAATAGAAAACTTTCTCACAAGAACACTCACCTCCTTTATTTTTTTTTAAGATTTTATTTATTTATTTATTTGAGGGGCACTTGCGTGGCTCAGTCGATTAAGCCTCTGCCTTCAGCTCAGATCATGGCCCCAGTCTACGGCCATACCACCCTGAACGCGCCCGATCTCGTCAGATCATGGCCCCAGGGTCCTGGGATCGAGTCCTATATCGGGCTCCCTGGTCAGTGGGGAGTCTGCTTCTCCCTCTCCCTCTGTCCACTCCCTCCTCATGTTCTCCCTCTCTCTCTCTCTCTCACTCTCAAATAAACAAATAAAATATTTTTAAAAATATATTTATTTGAGAAAGAGCACAAGCAGGGGGAAGGGCAGAGGGAGAAGGAGAGAGAGAATCCCAAGCCAACTCCATGCTGAGAGTGGAGCCTGATGCGGGGCTTGATTCCACAACCCTGAGGTCATGACCCAAGCCAAAATCAAGAGCTGGACACCCAACCAACTGAGCCACCCAGGTACCCCCATTTTTTGTTTTTTGGATTTTTTTTTTAAGATTTTATTCACTCACCTCCTTTAAAATGAGCTCAGGGGCGCCTGGGTGGCTCAGTTGGTTAAGCGTCTGACTCTTGGTTTCAGCTCAGGTCATGATCTCAGGGTCGTGAGATTGAGCCCTGCATCAGGCCCCAGGCTCAGTGGGGAGTCTCTTGGGTTTCTCTTCCTCTCCCTCCCGCTCTGCCCCTCACTCTCTCACTCTCTCTCTCTCCAACGAATAAATATTTCTTGAAAAATAAAAAATAAATAAAATAAAATGAGCTCAAACATGGGGATAATCAATAACTTTTACAAAACATAAAATTAAAGGAGTTGGAAAAAAACAATCGGTAAAAAATACATGAGAAAAAAAATTATCTGGCTTGGAAAACAAGTGCACTCATTTTAGAGGGTCTTGAAATATGAATATATTTCATGGATCACAATGAATAATGCAGTCTCAATAACAATGTATTAACTATTTGACCATCCAGATGTGTCATCATACTGAAAACTGATTTGAAAATATGTTCTATTATTTGATAAGCCCTCTTAGTAATTTCATTATGTTAGAAGAGCCCATCCAAAATAACTGCATCCTGGGGCACCTGGATGGCTCAGTCGGTTAAGCATCTGCCTTTGGCTCAGGTCATGATCCAAGGGTCCTGGGATCAAGTCTCACATCAGGCTCCCTGTCCAAGGAGAGCCTGCTTCTCGCTCCCCCTCTGCCTGCTTCTCCCCCTGCTTGTGTGCACAGTCTCTCTGCCAAATAAATAAATAAAATCTTTAAAAAAAAAAATAGCTGCAACCTTCCTCTTTAAACCAAGTAATCTACATGTAAGTCATCCCTAAGGTAAAGTAGGTTTCCCCTTGTTAACATTTTTGCAGTTATCTATGCCTGTACAGTATTCTGTAGTCAAGAACATGACTGATTAAGACTCTGGAGTCAGACCTGAGTTTGCAGGTTCTGCCATTTCTTCATCATGTGACTTGGAAAGTTTTTTAACTTGCCCATACTTCAGTTCCTACCTCTATAAATGGAGTCTCTTTCATAAGTTGCTGTGAGGAAAAGAACATGGCCAATTCTGCTTCTTTTACCAAAGTTCTCCCAGTGGCTGGTTATATGAGCTCAACAAATTTATATCACATCAAAGAATAAATGAATTAAAGGATTTAACACATAGTAAGCTCTTCTAAAAATATTCAAAGAAATTTTAAATAAATATGTAACAGCTAACCTAGATAGCAGAGGTCTTAGTTTCAGAGAGATTAAATAAATTCTCTAAGGTCACACAGTTAGGGGGGTGGTAGTCTAGGATTTAAATCCAGACATTCTATCTTATACCAATTGTTTCTCATTACTTCAAGCTCCTCCCTCCTTGGAGCTTCCAATTCTCAGATTTTCACTTCTTTATTCTCAAGAGTTCCTTCTTTCCACCTACGTGGGCATTTTTCAAAGACCAGGAATTACATGGGCTACCCTCTCTACCACGGTTCGTGTTTCTGGAGACCCTGGAAACTTTTCCCTATAAAAATGTACAAATTTACATATACACAAAAATTTTGGTGTAATTTTAGGGCATTCACAGATAACTCGACCCTGTTCCTCACAGGTTTACTTAAAGTACCTAGTATTGGCTCCTGTATAACAAACAAAAAATGGTTTCTAGCATTATCATGATTATAATCTGTACCTATCAAAACATTACCTAACAAGTTCCTATATAAATATCATTTCTACTAAAAACTTTCTTTGATTACTCCTTGACTGTGAGAAACGCTTTTCTCCTCTGAATTTTTTAGGACTCTGTGAATGTACTACTCATGTGATTTTACAGGCAGAAAGAACCTTAGATTCTCCACTCAAAGTAACATGTTTAAGAACATTCACATAGCATGTATTACATAGCATAGTCACTGTTTATGTATCTTATCTCCAATGCAATAATGAAAGTATCTAGAGAGTAGGGACTGTACCTGCTACATCTTCAATGTAACATTCCTTAAGGATACAGGAATGATTTTTTTTAAAAATGAGTGAAAGAATGGATAATTCTGAGTTAAAAGTGAATACTTCACTATTTTTCAAAGACTCATGAGGCCTTGAAAGTCTCTTTGAGCATTTTAGAATTTCCAATATCTTTTCCTCATTCAGTATGAATCAGCACTGTGGAGCAAAATCTTTTTCTGCACAATCTCTGTAGGATCTTTTTATAAGCCATCTCCTCCCATTCTGGTCTAATCAGTTATAGAGAGTAGCTCTGGATAACACTCTTGAGAGTATGTTATTGCTCCCTGGACTTCATTTTAGTAAGAAGTTTAATACCACAAAAATATATTTTCAGTCTCCCAAAACCTGTTCTAGCTTTTGTGATAAGGTTTTCTATTTCCTTTTAAACAGCTTTCAATTACATATTATGCTTCTTAGGTTATAAAATTGTGATTGTTTTCCATTCTGTAATATAATATTTCCTTTCAAATGAGAGTTGAGTTTTCTGGCCAGATAAAAATCTATTACTTATTAAGAAACTATAGGGGACATGAAGTGTTAAGCTATCATTCATAATCTTGAAGAACTTACCCAAGTTAGAAAAAAAAGACAAAGTTGTGAAAATTAAGCAAAAGATTTAAATAAGATTTCAAGATAGAAAACACTGTCATAAGTAATTGACAAATAAATGGAGTACCTTGTGCTATGAGGATATAGCAAAGGGAAGAGTCTTTAGGCTGGGGTGGTCTGTAAAGGATTTCTGGAAAGAGCTGAGTCTGAGTAGATTTAGGAGGATAGAGAGAATTGGGCAAAAACCAAGAAGAGCCAAGAGAACATTTAAAGTTTTCTACAAACAGGGGCACCTGGGTGGCTCAGTCAGTTAAATGTCTGCCTTCAGCTCAGATTGTGATCTCAGGGTCCTGGGATGGAGCCCCACATCAGGCTCCCTGATCAGCAGGGAGTCTACTTCTCCCTCTCCCTTTGCCCCTCCTCATCACTCGTGCTTTCTCTTTCTCTCTTTCTCTCTCTCAAATAAATAAATAAAATCTTTTAAAAAATGATAACAAAAGTACAAAATGAAAAGTCAAATGAGAATTGGGGGTAAACCAGCTGGGCAAATAATAACAAAATACCCATTAAAAAAATATATTTATGGAATGAATGAAAACATAAAGCATTTATGGAGGAGTGTAAGAAACAGAATGTACCCCTCTTTGTGGATAAATGTTAAATGAGATGTTGCACATAAAACATTTGCACAGTGTCCATTCCATACTAATCATATAAAGAATGTAGGCTATTGGGAGGGGAAGATGGCAGCAGAGTAGGAGGACCTTAGGCTCACCTTGTTCCATGAACACAACTAGGTAACTATCAAATCATCCTAAATACCTCATGAAGACTGGCAGAATAAACTCTACAACTAAAGGCAGAGAAGAGACCACATTGAAGTAGGTAGGAAATGTGGAAACCCAGTTTGGGAGAGAACTAGATTGTGGCTGTGGTGGTGAGGAGGGCGCTGCAGTCACAGAGAAGGGCGAGAGACAGACTAGCATAAAGGGAGTGCATGGGGAAAACAAATCCCCACAGCAATTGGCTTGGAAAGCAAGAGGGCCTGAATTTCGTGAGTTCTTGCAACCAGTGGGGCTTAAAGCCTGGACTTTTAAAGGTCAGCATGCTTGGCTCTGGGAGAGCTCAGAGGACATTGGGGCTGCTCTTGGAGAAAAGGCAGGGCAAACAGCCTGTGGACATACAAGTGTGGAAACAGTGATCTGAAGAGCACCTGGAGCACACAGTGGGAAGGTTATTTACTCTTCTCAGAGCAAGTCCCAGAGAAGCAGCATTCACAGAGAGACTCCTCTGGGAACAAAGAAACTAGCAGGTACCATTTACTTGCCCTATCCCTCAGCATAACCACAGAGTGACCTGTGGAAACCAACACAGCACCAACAATAGCTACCTAACTTGCTTACACCAAGCTCCACCCCCTCATTCCGGAAGAACTTCCAGTCACACTTGCCTCAGTCCCAGGGAGGCAGGCCCCTTCCCCAGAAGACCAATCAAACCCCTGCCCACACTGTATCCCAAACCATGAGTTTTGCAGGACCTCAGTTCTGGCACCAGTGGTGATAGTTCTTATTTCACAAGTAGATCAGAACACACCTTTTAAAACTCACCACATTCAGGCCAAGGACAAACATTGCCCATAACAAGCAAAGAGAGCCACAGACAACTGGCCTGAAGGATAAAGTGACCAGGACACAATAGCAGAGTGCATACAGTGCACTTGGGAGACACTCCCAGAAGCACCAGGCCTGGGAAACAAGGGACACTATACTGCAGGGCACTACAGGACTGCTTCTTCAGAAAGCCATTACCCTCAAGAACAAGAGACATAGCTGTCTTTTCCAACACAGAGAAACAGACACAGAGACTTAGATAAAATTAGAAGACCAAGAAATTTGTCCTAAATGAAAGAACAGGACAAGGTCATAGCTGGACATCTAAGCAAAACAGATACAAGTAACATGCCTGATGGAGAATGTTTTTTTTTTTTAAAGATTTTATTTATTTGACAGAGAGAGACAGCGAGAGCAGGAACACAAGCAGGGGGAGTGGGAGAGGGAGAAGCAGGCTTCCCGCCGAGCAGGGAGCCCGATGTGGGACTCGATCCCAGGACCCTGGGATCATGACCTGAGCTGAAGGTAGACGCTTAACGACTGAGCCACCCAGGCGCCCTGATGGAGAATTTAAAGCAATGATCATAAGGATACTCCCTGGACTCGAGAAAAGAATGGAGGACATCAGTGAGACCATTAACACAGAGATAAGGAATAACATAGCAGAGATAAAGGACTCAAAAAAAGAAATGAGAAACACACTTGATTGAAAGAACAGCAGGCTAGAAGAAGCAGAGGAATGAATTAATGACCTAGAAGACAGTAATGAAAAGTAATCAAGCTGAACAAAGGAGAGAAACAAGAATTATGCTAAATGAGAATAGACTTAGGGAACTCAGTGACTCCATCAAATGTAAAAAAAATTCATATTATAGGAGTCCCAGAAGAAGAAAAGAGAGCTAAGGGAGCAGAAAATTTATTTGAAGAAATAACAGATGAAAACTTCCATAATCTAGGGAAAGAAACAGATATCCAGATACAGGAATCACAGAGAACCCCAAACAAAATCAACAAAAGCAGATCCACACCAGGACATATTGTAATTAAAATGGCAAAATATAATGATATCAAATATATTAAGAGCAGCAAGAAAAAGGAAAACAGGTACATACAAAGGAAACACCACAAGGCTATCAGCAGGTTTTACAGCAGAAACTTCCCAAGCTAGAAGAGAGTGCCATGATATATTCAAGGTGCTGAATGGGAAAAATCTGTATCCAAGAATACTCTATCCAGCAAGGCTATCATTCAGAATAGAAGGAGAGACAAACAAAAACTAAATGAGTTCATGACCACTAAACCAGCCCTGCAAGAAATATTAAAGGGGACTCTCTGAGTGGAAAGGGAAGACCAAAAATGACATTATGAAGGTAAGGAACACAAAAGCAGTAAAAATGAATATTTCTGTCAAAAATCAGTCTAGGAACACACAAAATAAAAGGATGTAATATATGATACCATATACCTAAAATGTGGGGAGGAGAGAAGAAAAGAATGGGTTCAAACTTAAACAACCACCAACTTTATATACAGAAGAGGTTATATACAAATAATGGTAACCAAAAATCAAACACTACTAATAAATATGCAAAGAATAAAGACAAAGAAATCCAAATATATCACTAAGGAAAACCAGCAAACCATGAAAGAGAGAAAGACAAGAAAGTATCAGAGAAAATCTTCAGAAACAACCACAAAACAAGTAATACAATGACAACAAATATATATCAATAATTACTTTGAATGTAAATGGACTAACCACTCCAATCAAAAGCCAGAATGACAGAATGGATAAACAAGACTCATCTACCAGGTGCCCCAGGATGCAGTTATTTTGGATGGGGTCTTCTAACAGTGAAATTACTAAGAGGGCTTATTGTTGTGAAATAAGTCACAAATAATAATAGAGCATATTTTCAAATCAGTTTTCAGTATGATGACACATCTGGATGGTCAAATAGTTAATACATTGTTATTGAGACTGCATTCTACCTTTCTACCCTCCTATGCACTTCCCCATTCCATATCCTTTTCCTTATCTCCCCTTCCATGAAAAATAACCATTATCCTTTATTTTCTTTTTAGGTTTTCCTTTCCTATATTGGTTTATTTCATATGCATGTACCTCTAAACATTGTTTAGTTTGGCTTGTTTTTGAGCTTAAAAAAATGAAGTCCTTTCCCTGGGACTTGCTTATTCATTCAACATTGCACTTATAAGACTCATTCATGCTAACACACAGAGGCGCAGTGCACTAGATATACTTCCACATAATATTTCATCATGAGAATTAATTAGAAAACATAATTTTAGAAATATATAATTTATAATATTAACAGAAACTATGATGCCTAGAAGTGAACCTAACAAAAGATATGTCATATAGGTATATCTATCTGATTTTACTTTCTAAAAATTTCTTGCCTCCCCTCAAATCCCAACCGCAAATGCCAAGTAAGGGAAGCCCTCATCATCTCTCACCTGGACAGCTTATTCCACAATTGTGCCCTGAGTCTTGTTCCGTTCAGTCTACTTTCCCCATTATCATCACAGCAATCCATTCAACATGTAAAGCTGACTATACCATCCCCTTGTTCCAACACCTTTGAAAGTTCTCTTTTGTCTACAAGCTCCTCATGTACCCCACCCCAATCTCTCACACACATAATCACTATACACTCCAGCAACTTCAGTATGTTTCTCACCTCCAAGCTTTTATTCCAACTCACTTCCCACTCCTTTCCTTTGTTCTTCCAAACACACAGACACCTCCACACACATTTACACGCATGCCTGCACAAAATACATACACACACACACACACCCTTTCACCTGGCTAGCTTCTATTCATTCAGATTCCACTTAAGCATCTCCTCAACAAAAAGTTTTCATTTGATGCTACCCATGTCCCTCACCTCAGGTATCTCTCCTCTAAAATCTCCTATTAGATATGGTTATGATTATTGTTATCATTGTGGCTATGATAGTAGCTTTCTCATTTTATTGGCCACATTTGCTATTTAAGTCTCTGACTCCCCTTCTGGTCTATGGGTTCCTATAGGTCCAAGATTATCTCATATTCATCTCTGCTTCCTCTATATCTGCCACATCGACTGAAATAAAAAATGCATTCAGTATATACTGAAAAAATTAGTTCTTTCATAATTGTTCTCTGTAACTATGAAAGTTAGGATCTTATTTTAGAACATTATCTTCTTTTTGAAATGATCAGATGCACCATGTTTTATAAATGAATATTTGTCAAATTTTCTTAAGTACAGCTGTACATAGCTTCCATGCCTTTAAGCAGTTCATTACCCAGTGCATTCATGCAAATAATACATTTATGGTAACTTCTCCCTGGCTAAGAGATAACACTTATTCAGCAATGCACCCATTCAAAAGAGTGTAAAAACCTAGAGTCTACCCAACTAGAACAACAAAGATGGAGGTTGCTATTACATAGTAGTATTACCCATATATGCACTTCAAATTGTTATTTTAACATGCTGAGCCACCTGTTTAAAAAAGATAATATCAATTTAAGCTGTTCTAACAGCTTGTGTCAAATTGTGGTGACATTTTATTAGTAAGCTAAATATCCCTAATTAAAACCAAACTGCTTAGCATCAAATTACTATAATTCATTAATTCTCTGCTGAGCACATATTTTTAGCTATCTCAAAAAAAAAATTACATAACAAAGTACTGCCCCAGTTTTTTCAATTGTAGTCATGCTACTTGAAATGCCACAATATGAGAATATGTTTTTATTAAAAAATCATCCTTCTTCCAGTGGTGTTTTCTACTGGTGTGGTTTAGAATTTTCTGGACTCATTACCAAGGACTAAACTCCCCTCGTAGAAATGAGCAAGCATGCTAATTGAAATAGAAGGTGATCAGATATAAAATGTCACTGCGCCCAGAGGGAACTGAATTTCAACAGTGAGAATACTCAGCAGCAAAGTGATTTAAGAGCATTAAGGCTGACAGTCACTTTGCTATCTTAAGATTTCAAGGAATAATATGAGGCGCCCAGAAACCAAAGAAGGTTACGGAATGTATAAGGAGCAACAAGGTCCTTTGCTACTTCAAAAGGTCCCAGACCCTGTTGTGACAAGCACTACTTTCCCCTGTGATTTGGGCGAAATAAAATGGTAAGCTTATTACCCAGAAGAGAAACTACACAAGCTGGAAAAAAGAATCACAACCCAAAATTCTCAAGAGGCTGAAGCCATCAGTGAAATTTAACAAAAGAAATTTATCATCATAATAAATATAAAGTCCTGCTCTTAAATCAGTAACACAAGTAGAGAATCCAGGCAAGTACAAAAAAGAAAAGAGTTGGCAATTATAAAGGATGGCAAGTTCAATATAAACCAATAATAAAATATCCCTACCAGAAACTAGTGTGACCTAAGACTACATTAAATGCAGTTTAGTGTCCAGAACATGAGGGGCAGCTGTCCCTCAGAATAATGTGCTGTGTAAACCATACAGGTATTCCATGCAGTTTTGGAAACCATGCTTCAATGTGTTTACTGAAAAACTGGAATATATGAAAAAGGATAATGACCACATTAGTGAAGAAACTCAACCCCACATCCAAAACTTCCCTAAAGAAAATTAAAACAAAAGCTTAATAGGGATTCAATGCTTTTTATTCTGAACACATTTCTTTCAAAGCTGAATCTTCTGGACATCATTCCTGGCTATTAGCATTCCTCTAGTTAAAAAATTTTTAAATGAGGTAAGAAAAATGAAGATGCAGAAAGGTACTGTAAATAAAAATAGAGTTGAGCAAAGGGTACACTGAATGCTTCCCTAAGTTCTCATCTATTTAAAGCTCAGATAACTGGCTTCACTGAAAGTGCAAGATGATTTGCCTAAACTTCTAAAACCTAAATAATTATCATAATTGAAGGTGTGAATATGGCATATAATTATAAAGAGAAAAATAACAGCCAAGTTTGTGATCTATAGATAATAGCAAATATTACATTCAGCTATGATATATTTGAAGAAATACATCTTCAGGAACTAGATATGAGTGTGAGAGCACAAATATGTTAGTCCTCTAGATATTTGCGTCTAATACAAACTAAATAAGCAGACTATCTCTTATCTGGCAATTTTTATTTACAGTTAAAATTTGAATGTTTTAAAGCTTTGAAGTCCTTCTCTCCAAAAAAGGACCATTTTTTTAAAGATTTTATTTATTTATTTGACAGAGAGAGAGAGAGAGAGAGAGAGAAAGCACAAGCAGGGGGAGCAGCAGAGGGAGAGAGAGAAGCAGACTCCCCGCTAAGCAGGGAGCCAGACATGGGGCTTGATCCCAGCACCCTGGGATCATAACCTGAGCCGAAGGCAGATGCTTAACCAACTGAGCCACCCAGGTACCCCCAAAAAAGGATTATTATTAAATGCCTAGAATCAACAGTCATTTCTTACCAAAAGCCATGATATAATAACTACTTCTATGAATGAAGAGAATTAAAACAAGTTAAAAGAATAATGTTTTATTGACTATGTTAACTATAAAACTGGTGCTATTAATGAAGATAAATACAAATTATAGCTCCCTAAGAGAAAAGAACCATAATTTTAAAATGTAGATGTATTACTATTAGAGTTATAGAAACTCCTTTGCCTTCTACAGAAGCAGCAAAGAAACAACCAATAATTCTTTTGATAATTCACATTGTAAAATAACGGTCTTCAAAATAGCTAATAAATTTACTGGTCCATTTAACTTGCCTGTACTAAATTTCATGTCATTAAATTTCTGCAGAATACCCACTTCTAATGTATTTTCACCCACTAAGTTTATACTGGGTAGGATCTCACAAGATCTCAAATTCAGTGGAGATGGAGAAGGATCCATTAATTCATTCAAGGATCAGTTATACAATTGTCTACCATTTTACAGGAGTTACACTTAGGTGCTTGGCTACAACTATAATGGCCTCTGCCTTCAAGAAGCTTACTGATTAACTGGGTGATGGACATTAAGGAAGACATGTGATGTAATGAGCACTGGGTATTATATAAGACTGATGAATCACTGAACTCAACGTCTGAAACCAATATATTATATGTTAATTAACTGAATTTAAATATAAATAAATAAAAGCTTACTGATTGCTAGGTAAGACAGATAAAGAAGTTACAGAACAAAGTGATGCGAGTTATTAGAGAAGTCTATGCAAAGTGCTATGGAACATAAGGAAAAGCACAAATAATTAAGGGAAGGAGGATGTTGGATAAGGCTTATAGAAGAGGTGGCACCTGCCTGCAACCTTTTTCACAAGAGAACAGAAGTGCATCAGGAAAAGAGAATGACTGAAGGAATTTCAGACAGAAAGAACAGCCTGGGGCGCCTGGGTGGCTCAGTTGGTTAAGCGACTGCCTTCGGCTCAGGTCATGATCCTGGAGTCCCAGAATCGAGTCCCGCATCGGGCTCCCTGCTCGGCAGGGAGTCTGCTTCTCCCTCTGACCCTCCTCCCTCTCATGCTCTCTGTCTCTCATTCTCTCTGTCTCAAATAAATAAATAAAATCTTTAAAAAAAAAAGAAAAGAAAGAAAGAACAGCCTGAGAAATGGCATGTTCACTGTTGCTGAAATAGAGGGTTGAGTGAACAACACACACCAAAAAAAAAAAAAAATGAGACTGGAAAGATGAAACCAAACTTTGAAGGATTTGGGGAAAAAAAATAATACCCAGGAACCTAAGCAATCCTAAATCCTAAATCATATATATATATTTTAGGTAAAACAGCTGCCCACTACCTTGTCAACACCTCTATCACTTGAGCTTGCATTGCAGTAAGTCCTCCAGATAGGATTCTTAAAATGTTTTCCTAACACCAGTATTTCCCTGCTCAGAATCTAAAATGGCACTCTGTCTTTCACCACAAAATTCTAAACTCCTCTACCAAGTTTTCAATGTTCTCTCTAACCAGGCCTTACCCTGTACCAACCAAACCAGCCTCATCACCAAAGTGGAAGTAGAGGTCTGCTCACCGTGTCCTGTGTATCCCACTCTCAAGACCTAACTTCAAATCTGACTCTCCATGTAGATCATCACCCCGCTTGCCCTCTATGTTTCTTAAGTTTACATCACATCTGGGCCTCCTACACCTTCTTCAATACTCAAACCGACTTTGATCTCTCCTTTCCTTGAACTTGTCTGCACTGAAAGTCACAAGTGCACAGCTTATCACTAAATTGTCAATCCGCCCTGTGCCTCCCCAGTACAGGAACTATGGCTTTTACTTCAACCATACACCCATCAAGCCTTGCAAGTACTGTGCAAACTGTACAAGACGTAGGTGGTAATGTATCAAATAGACAAATAGTTTTGATTGGCATGGGGAGCAGAGAACACAGCTTTTAATTTTTTAAGAAGCATGAAAATCTTGGGGCACCTTGGTGGTTCAGTTGGTTAAGCGTCCAATTGTTGATTTAGGCTCAGGTCATGATCTCAGGGTTGTAGGATCAAGCCCCACATCGGGCTCCATGCTGGGCGTGGGGCCTGATTAAGATTCTCTCTCTCCCTCTGCCCCTCCCTCTGCTCTAAAACATTAAAATAAAATAAAATAAATAAAATAAAATGCATGAAACTCTTGATTCTTGTATACTAAATTTTAGAGCATATCAAATTTTTAATTATTTTAATATCGTCTTTCTACTTAAACTTCACCATCATTATCACCCAAGCCATCCCTATTATGGTACAACATGAAAAGAGAGACCTTTCTGAGTAAAGAATGCACAATCCAGCAATGAAAGAATTAAAGAATGGGGGCGCCTGGGTGGCTCAGTTGGTTAAGCGACTGCCTTCGGCTCAGGTCATGATCCTGGGGTCCTGGGATCGAATCCCACATCGGGCTCCCTGCTCAGCTGGGAGTCTGCTTCTCCCTCTGACCCTCTTCCCTCTCGTGCTCTCCGTCTCTCATTCTCTCTCTCTCAAATAAATAAGTAAAATCTTAAAAAAAAAAAAAAGAATTAAAGAAGACTTTGGGAAACTCCTACCTAGGGATTCACAATGTCAGCTTATAGTACTATGTTTATGACACCATATATATGTCAAAGAAGAAAAAAACCAAAGACCAAATATGCTATATACTGGCCAAGGCCATACAATAAATCAGCAATACCATTTACTTACACTGAGTTTTGGTGCCTGAGCAGAAAATCTGCCTCTTCAGAAATATGATTATTCAGAACTATATTTCTTCAGAAATAAATTAAAACTTTAGAGCATGAGAATGCTTTTGCCAAACATAAGCACACTACAGGGAAAAAAAAGCCATGTAGATGACAAATTAGGCTTTTATAATGCAAAGCACTACATGTAAAATATTTCAAAGTCTAGTTTCTATTTTAATACTTTGCCACTTGATAACCAAGTAGGCACCAAGTCCTACATTTATCAAAGAGGTCGAGATATGAGATTTGCAGTATTTCCCTGCCTTGAGATCAAAATGTGAGTATTATCAAAGTTACCATCATGTTTTAAGTAGAACAGGAGGGAACATCAGTCACCAGGATCATTACAACTGATAAAGCAACCACCTAAGTCTCATTATCTGAACTAAGGACTCACCAAATATGAAGTTAGTAGAGTTTACAATACCTTAAAGAGAATTTAACCCTAGGAGAATGTGTATGATTAGCACACTGAGTTTATTATCTAACACCTTTGGGAAACAGAGCACCAAAATTAAAGCATGAGCAGTATGGCATGGCACATCCTCATTCCCCTACACCCAAACTAAGCAGCAGTTTTACATATAACTAAGCCACAACTTCAGAGCAATTAGGTAGATGGACAAATGGTATTTTTAACAGCTTTACTGAGGTGTAATTCATATACAATTGTATTACTCAGTGTTTTCCAGCAAAAAAGAACCAGTAGGGTGGGTGGGTGGTGGATGGATGGATGGATGGATAGATATAGAGATACAGAGATATTTACATGTATACACACATATATAGAAAGAGATGTATTATGAGAGATTGTTTCACAGGATTATGGAGGCTGAGAAGTCCCTCAATCTGCCATCTACAATCTGGAGACCCAGGAAAACCAGTAATGTAATTCCATTTAAGCCTGAAAAACCATGGAGGAGTGGGTAGCAGGTAGCTGATGGTGTAAGTCCCCATCTGAATCCGAAGGCTTGATAACCAGAAGCACCAATATTCAAGGGCAAAAGATGGATGTTTCAGCTTAAACAGAGAAGGCAAATCCACCCTTCCTCTGCCATTCATTCATTCATTCATTCATCCATTTAATTTCAGGCCCTCAACAGGTTGGATGATGCCCACAAGCACTAGTGAGAGTGATTTTCTTTACTCAGTCTATCAATCCAAATGCTAATCTCTTCTGAAGACACGCTCATAGACACACCCTAAAATGTTTTACCAGTTCTCTAGGCATTCCTGAGCGCATAAAATTGACTATCACAACAATAAAACACACATACTTAAAACGTACAATGTGATGTTTTGACACATGTATACCCCCTGTGAAACCATCACTATGATCAAGAACATATCCGTCACAACCCAGAAGTTTCCTCCTGCCACTCTCCACCCTCCCTCCAAAAACACCAATGTGCTTTCTGCCACTATAGATTAGTTTCCATTTTCTAGAAATTTAAATGAATTTGATATGTATGCCTTTTATCTGGCTTTTTTTCACTCTCCATAATTGAGATTCATCCATGTCACTGAGTATATCAATTGTTCATGACTTTTAAAACTAAGCTATATTCCATTGTATGAATGTTCCACAATTTGTTTATCCATTCACCCACTGATGACCATATGTGCTGTTTCCAGTTTTTGATTATTTGTGCACAAGTCTTTGGGAAGACAAATGCACCAACTTCTCTTGGGTAAATGCCTAAGAGTAGATTGGCTAGTTATATGGTAAATGTGTGTTCAATTTTTTAAGAAAGTTCCCAACTGTTTTCCAAAGTGGTGTGTCATTTTACATTAGACATCAACAGCGTCTGAGCATTCTAGTTCCTCTACATCCTCGTCAACACTTTGTACAGCCAATCTTTTTAATTTTAGGCATTCTCATAGGTGTATTAATTATCTTGTTATGGTTTTAATTCACACTTCTCTAATGACTAAGGATGTTGAGCTTATTTTCATAGTACTTAATTGCCATCCCTCCTTAATCCTGTACCGGCAGTCCCACTCTCCCTTTCCCACCTTTAGTAAACTATTGATCTTTGTCCCTGGATGGAGAGCCTGTATCTAACATTTCTATTCACACATTCACATAGGGAAAAGTATTGTGAGGTAATGTGCTTCCAATACTGGTACAGTTAGCAATATTTTGTTGAAAATATTTAAAATATATTCATTTAAATAAAAATTTAAAAATATAAATAAAGTATATTCTATCATTTCCCATATTAATAACATTGTATGAATGGCACAGCTATTTATTTCATGAAATGAGTAAATTCTTGAGGTTTCCCTATAATTAAAAAAATAACATGATTTGGTTTTTAGTAACTTTTATGCTTTTCCCTTATAAAAAATCATAATAGATAAGAATATTCTCTTTAATATAAAAACAGAAAAGTCTGAGATAGGTATATTTCCAGCTCCTACCCAGTATACCTAAACAAATTACATAATTGAGGAAGTCACATAATACTGAATTTTTTTGCAGAGCTCTTAAATGCCTGAATATTAGGAAGTAGAATAGTTTTCATAATTTAGTTGTAGTTTACAAATCTTGACCTTAGTGCTTCCTCTATCTGGATTCTGTTTTAACCACAAGAGTCACCTAGTGTTTTGGTTAGATTATCATTTAAGAATTTGGCTCCTTCAGGAAACTCATCTGTTTGAGGAAGTATGTTAGGGGTTCCAGCAGAACCAGTAACAAGTAGTAGCTGTTTCCCTTGGCAGCACTTCTTTCAATTACCCCTGTTATCAGTGAAGAGCTGCTTTCCTTTTTCTCTCTAAAAGTGATCAGATCAATGAGAAGCTCATTCAGATGTGAGCTTATATATATATATATATATATATATATATATATGTTGGACATCTTCAACTTGGCATTAGCCATTTGGCAGTCTATTATATTACCCTTCCATGACCAAACACCAGAACCCTAAAAACTAAAAATGACAGTCTAACTTAGGCACTCAAGTTAAGAAATACCACGGTTCTTAACCCAGCTCATTCTTAAAACATCTCAGTATTAACTTCTCCTACTTTTCTTATCCATTATAAATTAGTACCTTCATTAAAAATTTAGTGAGACTGCTTAAATTGTCAGGTCTTAAGCAATTTACCAATAAAAATTTGCTTGTATAATGCCTTAACACTTTTCACAGTATTTTCAAGGACATTATTTTATTTCTCTACAATGTTGTATTTATTCCATCAGCTGTCAACAGACTGAAATGCTGTCTGTTCACTACAAATAGAGTGTTTTAAAGATTAGAAATAATTTATAAAGAACTCTGAACTTACTGAAGAAGGAATTACGTTAAGGTGCTAACTTTGGGTAGAAGCAGAGCTATAGCCACCTTGGTGGTATGGTTTTAAGAGCTTGAAAAAGACTCTACAGATTAAAAATAAACAAATAAAAACCATCCCTTTCCCAACAGAAAACTCCACTAATAGAGATTAATTTCTATAAGTAAGGCTTCTCATTTTTTTGTTAAAATGGCCTTTGGGATACTAACACTTCAAACTGTATCAGTTACTTGTATCTGAGTGTAAATGAACTTCTTAGATGCTCTTGGAAAGGCTCTCAAGGTATTAAGAGTACTTGAAAACTCAGGGGCCTAGGTGAGATGAGACAGCACACAGAGTAAAAATGAATATAGATATGGTAGGTTGGGGCCAAAGGAAACAAATTTAATTTACTTAACTACTTCTTATCTTACAGAAACCCTAAAAATTCTACACAAATACTAAGGAAAGTTATTGTTATTATATATACCTGAAATTATTATTGATAATCTCTTGAAAGTAAAGTCAAATAGAAGTGTTCCATTATTTACTATGAAATGCTGATTTTTCTCAGCCTGTTATTATGAAATTAAAAACATTTAAACTATGAGTAATGCTTTTGAAAAATTAGTCAAAAGTCCAGTCAAATTAGAAGCCTTGTTGGATAATACACATCCTTTTCCCTAACATGCATACACACAAAACCTGTTGGAAGAAATTAAGGACAGTATAGTACACACACACATACACACACACGTCCTATAGATTACAAATCTTATGAAGCTCATGATAAAGCTAGAGGCATAATGAGAAGAAATGAAGCCTCAGTCCAAATGCAGCCGCCTGATCAACAGGAACCACAAACCCCACCAGGTCTACCTCCATGCTGCCATCAGAGTAACCAATAGCTGCTCCCTATTCCTCTTGTCTCACTTCTGATAAATGTCATTGCATGGTGATCCCACCACTGCCACCAACTGAAATGTAAATGTAAATGGATACTTCACCAAACCACATAGCATTGAGCATATCTGCGCACATACTTACCACATCTTCACAAATACCTTATCATCCAGCCAAAAGCAAGTCAGCAGGGAAAGGATGCTTATCAATCATCATAAGCTAGGCACAGTTCCACTAGTCTCCCTCAATTCTATGGAAATATATAGGTTATCAATAGCCTACACAAGATGGCTCTTATGAAGTCTAAATGGTTATCCATGGCTTTGTTGGTTATTTAGAGATATTTAGTTAGGGTCATTTAATTATAACTTAAAATTATAGATCTGAATCCACACTTCTGTAATGTGTTCACACCTTTAAATAACTATCCTTGTGAGGTTCTCAGACTTGGCATCATCTAACATTTAACTTCCACCAGGTAGAATAATTGAAGCAAAGCCACCTATTTTGGGTACATGAGTAATCCTCACAATGAGAAGATGGCCTCATGAACTAATTTCACTTTCCTTATTATCCCTGACATTACTCCTTATAAGACCAACATAGAGATTTTTTTTTTTTTGCAACAGCCAAGAACCAAAGAAGCAAGCAAAGGCAAGCACCAATAAACAGTCCTGACAAAATTCTTCCTAAGACTCTCCTTGAGAAGAGGTCATATGAATGGTAACCACTGATATGGTGACATGGTCATATCAGTGGTAACTATCTACAGAGTCTAATGCAGATGGATTTTAAGATTGAGCTCTAAATGTGACAACTACAAACCCAAGTCCTGTAAATTCATCTAATTTGCAGCCAGGTAGCTTCCCTCTGTTATGTAAAAATGTCTGAATTTCACATCCCTATAGTAGCTAAGAGGTACCATCAAGATTTTAGCAAATCTGGTGGTTTTAACTTGAAAAAAAAAAATGACTCGCTCACCTGGTATTCCATATTTCTTTGGTAGCTTCTATAAGTGGGAGACATATTACAAAAAAGAGAGAGAGATGTGAAAGAAACAGTTTGAGGTAAACTCCTTATCTAGGAGGTATAATTGTAAGGTTTTTTTTCATCACCTCAGAGCCATAAACCAATGCCCAAAACCCTGGAAATGTTTTCATGAGCAGTGAAAACCAATGTGATTTCAATGTTGATCATTAACAATCAGAGTAAAAGGTTAACTGAGTCTTACCTCCACTCCCAGCCATAATAAAGTATCAGGCATCAGATGTACCCTCCCATGTTAAAAAATTAGAAAATAGGACCCAGTATATAAAAGAACAGTGTTCCTACATTGAACAACAGGCAGTGCAAGACAGTAATTCCTGAGAAAAGGGAAACCAACAAGGTGAGTACTTCAATAGTTCCAGCTCAAGGCCTAGAGAAAGCGTCAATGTCGCAGCTCAGGAAAGCAGACTCCATACAGATGTCAACAGCCTCACCACGATGAAGGGACAGAATTCAGAGTTCAAGGAAGCCAAGGCAGGTAGAATTTAGTGTAGCAACATTCTTCAAGTATTGAAGAAAAGGAAGCTGCACAGAGATAAAGTTCCAGAGACTAGTGAATGCATGTAAGGACACTACCAAGACTGGGAGAAAGAACCACCAAAAGGAGTAGGAGGAACAATGTCAGCTCACAACAGGCTTGGAATAGTTGGTGTTCCAACAAACCAGAGTGGAAATACTTACTAATACCTCAGACTTCAAGTAGAGTCAATAAAGAAGTCAAATTTACCCTTGACTAAAGGCTGCTCTGGACCATTCCAATAAATTTTAAAAGCAAGCCTCAAAGAGATCAAACTGATACCTATTAACTTACTGCATATCAGAACAAAGCCCAAAATTATTAAAACAAAATCCAGCACAACATAAAATTCACAATGGCCAGTATTCAATTACTGTAGGAGCCATAACAGGATAAAAGTCATTCAGCAGGAACAGACACAAAACTTACAAAGAGGATGGAATTAGCAGACAAGAATTTTTTTAACACATGGCAAATTTTGTAAGTTATATATTTATATTAAATTAATATAACAGGGGCACCTGGGTGGCTTAGTCGTTAAGCATCTGCCTTCGGCTCAGGTCACGATCCCAGAGTCATGGGATCGAGCCCCGTGTTGGACTCCCTGTTCATGAGAGAGTCTGCTTCTCCCTCTCCCTCTGCTACTCTCCCTGCTTGTGCTCTCACTCTCTCTGTCAAATAAATAAATAAAATCTTTTAAAAATTTTTAAAAAAATAAATATAACATGTCATGATTTAATTAAAGTATAATCATTTAGTGATCACTTTGACACATTTTATTTTTTTATTCTTCTTTTAAACTGAAGTATAGTTGACACACAGTGTTACTTTTCCCCTGCAGAGTGTCCTCCAGGACCAACCTCTGAACATTCACCTTCATTATTCTCGTTCATTTGGCGGTTGAAGTACATATACTTTCCTCAGTGTGATAATCCCTTCATTATCACTCCCATAGTTTTACCCTCTGCTATTATACTATCCAAGAATTATTTATGGGTATGGCTATTCTCACCTATTGGACACTCAGCATCACCCTCTTAATGTAGGAACTGTGTCTCATATATATCTTTGTACACCTTTCAGTAACATTTTTATATGAGAAAAAAGGCGCTCAATAAGCTGTTGAATAAGTGCTCCTTACATATGTACTTTTCTGAATACCCAACTTTAACAATCTCAGTAACATAGATACAAAATAATTAAAAGATTTACTTAAAAGGCTAGCAATACTTTATTTTTTGAAGATTTTATTTATTCATTTATTTGACAGAGAAAGAGAGAGAGAGCACAAGCAGGGAGAGCGGCAGAGGGAGAGGGAGAAGCAGGTTCCATGCTGAGCAGGGAGCCCGACATGGGTCTCAATCCCAGGACCCTGAGATCATGACCCGAGCCGAAGGCAGATGCTCAACCGACTGAGTCACCCAGGTGTCCCAAGCTAGCAATACTTTAGACAATAAACAATTTAGGCAACATCTCAAGATCACACCTACCCTGCAAATCAAAATAGACCCACATTATATTTAAGTATGTTGATGTTTATTCTGAATCCTGCACTTATACTTGGTCAAGGAAAAGCCTATACAAGCCTAATATGAACACTGGTAGACATGTACACAGAAAATTAGAAAAATGAAACATTAAGACACTGATGAAGAGTCAAATACATCATGTACATGTCAAGAAAAAGGGTTTTGATGAGGAATAAGAAGAACAAGAGTAAATGGATATTCAAAATGGAAATCACTTGGGGTGCCTGGGTGGCTCACTCATTAAGCGTCTGCCTTTGGCTCAGGTCATGATCCCAGGATCCTGGGATCGAGCCCCACATCAGGCTGCCTGCTCAGCAGGAAGCCTGCTTCCCCTCTCACACTCCCCTTGCTTGTGTTCCCTCTCTTGTTGTCTCTCTCTCTGTCAAATAAATAAACTCTTAAAAAAAAAAAAGGAAATCACAGTTGACATGCCTTAGATTTGAGACCCTCCAAAGGATATAGACTCAAATTGCTTTTGACATGCCTTACAGAGGTATGTGCTTCTAAGCCCTAATACTTACAAAGTATTGCATGACCCCAAATTCCTATATAATGGAACTATAAAAACTGAAGTCCAGTGAGAGAGGCAATTCCATCCATACAGGCTCTGTTACATATGTAGAGGTTTAAAAAAAAAAAAAAAAAAGCTTCTTTAAATATTAGCCAAAGTAATAGTAACAGGAAGACAGTTGAAGGAACATGGTGTACAGGACACAAACTGGCAACTTCTCTGTTGTGTCACACACTTGTAGGTATTTAAAATTTATTTAACTAACAGATGAACAAATGCAAAACATGAAGATAAAAATTTACCAAACAAATACACTTTGGGAAAATAATGAGAAGAAATCCCATCAGGCTTGGAGGATATTGTTCATATTAAACTAACACAATCACTTTAAAGTACTTAATGTGAATTTAGCTCATTTTGCAAAATAAATACCTTTGGTTACTACAAAACTATCTTGTAAACCAGCAGAGTAGCTCAATGATGGTCCATTCTGTGCTGTTCAGACAACAGAACAACCAATTTCTTAAATTTGTAGGCCGTATCATTCAACAGATGCTATAATGCATCCTACCCTGCTGGCCAAGTGACCACTGAGGTGAATGTTTCACAGAAAGGAGGATGCAGGCTATGGCAGTAGGGGAAGATTAAGCATGACCCACAGAGGAGGAGAATGCAAAGAAAATGACTTCCAGACTACTACAACTCATCCAACAAATGCAAATACAGGGGACATCTGTGATCTACAATTTCCATTGTGAGAAGCCCAAGTGGAAACAATTAGAGTAGGAAGGAGGAGGTAAGTAATAATTATTATTAGTAATAGGCATGATGTAAAATAAGTCTATTCATTTTCTTACAATAAAAATCACACCTCCCCCTCTCAGATTTAAACAGATATTAACAACTATACAGCTTATCTTTTAGTCTTCTTCAATATCAATTATTTCCAGACAACCCATTTTTAAAAACTGGGAGAACAAAGGCTTATAGAAGGAAAAAGAAGTCCAAAAATGAAGAAACTTGTTATCACCCTTCCATTCAGCCTCTTTAAGCAGACATAATTCTGGAAGACATTAGATGGAGCAAAAGGTCAGATAAATATAATTTTTGGCTTGGAAACTTGAGGCCAATAAAAACTTCAATGCCTTCTTTTAAAATAGAATAGACGGGGTGCCTGGGTGGCTCAGTGGGTTAAGCGTCCGACTCTTGATCTCAGCTCAGGTCTTGATCTCAGGGTTGTGAACTCAAGCCCTACATTGGGCTCCACACGGGGCATGAAGCCTATTTATAATTAATTAATTAATTAAAATAAAATAGAGACAAGCAAACCTTAAAAACAACAAATTATTGCCAACTCAAAAGTCATCTTAACCTCACAAACAGCAATAGAATTCTACTGAAATATATATTTCTTCATTTCCTTTCAAGAGAAACATAATACCTTTAATTTAGTCATTTCCTTCCTAAATGGAAATAAATGTGGCATTAAAGGGCAGCCACCTACCTGTGAAGAAATAAAATTTAAGACCGGTTTGCTTAGAATAGTTCTTTGACTTTTCTCAAAATTTTGAGAGTTGAGCAAAAATTGCTGTGGACTTTGTAAATGGAAGATATATAACTGAGCAACTAACTAGAAATTCTAAGTCTATTAATCAATGGGTAGCCAATATTTAAGCTAAGAAAAAAAGACAACAAAAGGAAAATGGTAAAAATAACAGTTTTGGAGTATTGTCAGCAAAAAGAAGAAGTGGGGGGAAGAAAAATGAATATAACCAGTAACTGAAAGTAGGATCCCAATAACCAAGCATAAAATGAAGACAAGTTAAATTTCTTGAGTTATAAAAATATTAAAAGAGCAGTGACCTGAAAAATACAACCAAACCAGATTTAAAGTAGGTCTGGATGAAAGTGCACAAACTACCTTTTTTCCCCCCTCAAAAGTAAGGTTTATAAGAATCCTGAGAGTCATTCGACCTCTCCATGAAATAGATTATAAATGTGGGAACATTTGGACAAAGTCTTACCTTAATACATGTATATAGTCTACATTTCTATCCATTTAACAAGAATATTATCCTATTTAAGACCTTTGGGAGTTCCTTTATTTATTACACTGTGCCCCATATTCATGGAATAATAACCCAAAGCATCCCCCAGAAAAACGAATCCCTTTAATCCCTTCTATGCCAGTGATCCTCAAACTTCTTAGAAAACCCAACATCCCCATTGTCCAATACCCCAACAAATATATTCTAATGTATTTTTGATAGTTATATTTTCCAGAATTAAAATTGTGTGCTTGATAACCATGTGACATTCCAAGGGGTCAATGGGACTTCCTGGGCTTATCAGAAATCAAGGAAGACCCCAGCTCTAAGGGATGGGTGGATACGCACTTGCTGAGATTTCACTTGGATGGTTTTATTCTCTCTCTACATTTATGCCTGGAATGTAAGTCAGTTATATAACAACAAAATTAGATGTTATTAGAATATCAACCTCTGACAGTCTATGAAAATCCTCAGATACACATGTATCACATTATTACATCGTACACCTTAAGCTTACACAGTGTTATATGTCAATTATATCAAAATAAAGCTGGAAAGAAAATATCCTCAGGCTCTTCAAATTCCAGGGCCAAATGTGCCGGTGTCTGAGCTAGATGCCCTGGCAGCAGGAGAATACAGTTCAGAACTCAATGAGTGAGTGCCTATTATGTTCAAAGCACAGTGCTTAGACCTGTCTAAAGACTCCATGACCAAACATTTAGACAATTTTTAAAAGAATAATAGGTAATATCTCAAAAAAGGAGCTATTAAAAGGAAGAAGGAAAGATATCTAGAAAAAGAAAACGGTAAAACAATTAGATGAAATTGTTATGAATGTTTCTCAAAGTGTTTATCAAAGACCAACAGCTATCTCCCAGGGCTTTTGCCCCAGACCTGCTGAATCAAAACTTCTGAGGATGATCCCCAGAAATCCTCAGGAAACTTATGCACATTAAAATTTAAGAAGAGCTATATTCAAGGGACTTTAAACTATGAATCTGCACTTTATATGGTAACCTGCACTTTATAAGGAAAGCAATAGGAAACCAGCACTGGAGCAGAACAAGGTCAAAGCTGTAGTCAAGAAAGAATGTTTTCAGAATCACATTTGTTTTCACATGAGGTTAACTTGTTACAATGAAAAGAAAATAAACATTTAATCCTCTGCAAAAACAGACTATCTTATTCTAAAATATCAGTTTTAATTAAATTCAGGTATTTAAATACAAAACAAATGAGACATTTAGTTTTAAAATATTTTCAATGTTGTTATTCAGGAAATACTTGAATGTTTCCACTAAGTATGTAGCAATCTAATTTATGAAACTAGAAAACAAGTCCTGGTCATTGTACATACATCAGGATTTAAAGTCTAAGTAATCTGTAAATTTCTTTAAAATATCTCACCTGTGAGAAGGTGACATTTCTCTTTAGAATTAACTATCCCCTGACTGTTGTGTTAAGAAGCAATCTCCTCAAACACACTCTGGCTCAGTTCCACCTAGACTCACAATTCTTTGAAAGCTGTCCTGAAGAGACCTCAGTGTGCAGCCCCTCACTTAGAACACCTTCACAGCCTTCCTGCGGCTTCTCAGACCTGCTGCCTGAACTCTGTTCCTCGCCCTGTTAGTTATCTGGTGCCTCAGAAACAAGTGTTCTGGCTTCTGTTACTGAATATCTTTATTCAAATGGTCACTTAGAGCAACTCAAGGACCCCAAACACTGAATAGTAATAATTCTCTAATAAACTACATCTTGTGCAATTATTGAAATATGGACATGTTACATTGTGCAGTAAATGTAACACAAAGGTGGTAAATCAAATTTTGAGGAATTAATAATATATTTGACACGCATGAAAGGAGGAAATGCCAAGGAAATCTTTCACAAGAGAAAGAATACTTCTGTAATGTGAACAATTTAATTTATCCATTCTGAAAGCTCTAATTTGTAATATCTTTCTTTCTTACACTAATGACATTGAAATAAAGGCGCATGAGGCAATGTAATAGCATTTAGAGAAGTATTTTAATGTAGAAAAGTTCTCTAGGAGACAAAACCACTTATCCTTAGCCATGACCTACAGGCTTTACTTTTGTAAGTTCTTGACAGTAACTTTTATTGCAAAGAGTGACAGATTCAGTCCTTCAGGAAATAGATCAGACTCCAAATGGATCATTTCCTAAAGCAGTGACACTTTCAATACACTCAGTAGTTCACCATAAATATCATACTCAGGCACATTTGCTTTCTCAATTTGACATGTCATAAAGCAGTAACAGTGAGACTGGGTACTGAGAAGAAAGAAACCAGCGGCGAGCTGATAAATGTTTAACAACAGTTGGCACCCTAGGGGGGAAAGTCCTGGTTTGTAGCATTTGCCAATTTCCATACTGTGAATACTCCCACTGTGACCAGCTTCAGGTTACCTCCATGATGTCAGTGAATACAGGGAGGAGAAGAGAGTTGCATTATCGGGGCTCAGGAGCTGGCGCAAGCCAGTTACAACATGGTACCGGAAATGCCCAAAGGCATTGAAAACTGTCCCCTTGTTTTACCAAGACCCTCTACCTACTCCCTTGCTCTTGACACGACAGTCCTTACCCAACATCTCATCGGTGCTTTGTCCAGCTCTTGTCCTTTCAAGCAAAACCTTCAGAAATCCTTCTCTCTAAATCCAAACTATCACAACCTTATCACTTAAAAATTTTACCTTTATTATAAATAAAATCACGGAGACAGTGATTTTTCTCACCTTCACAACACTGTGTGATTTTTTGGAATGATCTCCTATACTAAGTACTAAATTTCCTTTAAAAAATTACACAGAATAAGGCTTAGGGTCTGTAATTAATTTCTTGGCTTCGTTTAGAAAGAACTAATACAGCAGCAGATGGGGACAAGCAGTTAAATATTAGTAAACGAGCATTATGTTGAAAAGTAAATGATAATTATGAATTAGCCAAATAATTTCTATATTTACTACTCACATATTGATGCTCCCTTACATAAAACATAACTCAATAAAAATATAAAGTGTATCCTAAAAATATAAAGTATATCCTGAAAATATAAAGCAAGCAGTTCAAGGGGCACCTAGCTAGCTCAGTTGGTAGATCATCTGACTCTTGATTTCACAGCTGTGAGTTTGAGCCCCACATTGGGTGTAGAGTTTGCGTAAAAAAATTTTTTTTTAATAAATAAATAAAGCAAGCAGAGTTTCCTATTTTTAAAATGCAATATTATCAGTGTCAGAAAGATACTAGTAACAACCCCTACTCCTACCAACAGTGTGGCCTCTGACAAATTGCTTAAACCTTGCTGGGGCTCTTTTTCTAAAATGGGAATCGTAACATCTATCTCAGAAGGTTCTTGCATAGTGCTGATACATACCTAATGCTCAAAAATAGGGCAACCACTCAGTATTACAGTTTTCTAAATAGTAACTGTCCTGGGCTTAGCAATACTTTTATAAGAGTTTCTTATAACTGTAACAGGAAAATCTCTACATTAGAACAGCAAGTATCGGGGCACCTGGGTGTCTGTAGGTTAAGTGTCCAACTTTTGATTTTGGCTCAGGTCATAATCTCAGGGCTGTGAGATCAAGCCCCACGTCGGGCTCCACACTGGCGTGGAGCCTGCTTAAGATTCTCTCCCTCTCCCTCTCTCTCTGCCCTCCCCCCACTGCACCCCACCCTCTCACCTCTCACCCCCATGCTCGCTCACTCACTCTCTCAAAAACAAACAAACAAACAAACAAAAAGAACAGGAAGTACCCACATGGTTTTGAAATATTCCCTATATGCTCTGACATCCCATGTCTCTGGACCCAGTGCAACCACAGCCTCAAATCTACCTCTTCCAGGCTCTTACTGCTCACAGCTGCTGTCTCTGAACACCTGAATCTAAGACATAACCCTTTGTAAAAAGCCAGGCTAGCAGCCATCCTTAATTGGAAACAAAATCTAAAATGCATCACTGGGTTTTTAAGAATTTCAAAAGGTAGTAAAAGAAAGTCAAAAGAGACAGAAAGAGAGTTACTCAATTTATTTTATGCTGACCAGTACAGATTTCATTCAATAACTTGACAATGATATATATATAAAGAAATGTAAATAACCTAGATAAATTAGTGGAATTACTTTAATAGTACAGTAAAAGAATAAGTTACTAAAATCAAGTATACTTTAGGAATGCAAGGATGCTTAAATAAGAAATCTATAAACGTAAAGGTGAACCTATCAAAAAGTTTTTTTAAATCATCACCTCAATAAATGCCAAAATGTCATTTATTAAAATTATATATCTACTTATTATGGTTTTTTTATATTTTATTTAGTTAGTTGAGAGAGACAGAGATAGCGAGAGAGAGCAAGAGCAGAAAGGAGGGGGAGAAGCAGACTCCCTGCTGAGCAGGGAGCCAGGCCACAGGGCTTGATCCCAGGACCCTGGGATCATGACCTGAGCCGAAGGCAGACGCTTAAGGCACCCCTCTACTTATTAGGTTTCAAAATATTTTTAAAATTAGGAATAAAAAGTTCCTTACCAGGAAAAACAAATAATAAATAACATATGCATAATTTAACACAAGAGCCATTTTCACCAGAACTAGGAGCAAAGGGGCGCCTGAGTGGCTCAGTTGTTAAGCATCTGCCTTTGGCTCAGCTCATGATCCCAGGGTCCTGGGACCGAGCCCCAAGTCAGGCTCTCTGCTCAGCAGGAAGCCTACTTCTCCCTCTACCACTCCCCCTGCTGTGTTCCCTCTCTCGCTGTGTCTCTCTCTCTAGCAAATAAATAAATAAATAAATAAATAAATAAATAAATAAATAAAAAGGCATATAATGTACCTTCTCAATAAAGCTCAACATGTAACAGTTTTTCCCATGTCAGTACTCACCCAAAAATCCAGTGCAATTTGTTTCTCAGCCATCTCAGTATTTTCAGGATAAGTATTTATTGAAAAAAATTAAGAAATGCTGATGAAATCATTATATAATAACTAAAATATCCCAGAGAGTCAATTAAAAATATTTTAATGTCAAATGTAGAGGAAGATGGTTAATTTAAAAAATAAAAGTAAAAATAGCAGCATTAACACAGATCTGCAACAAGAAATTAGAAAATGTAACGGAAAAAAAAACCCTATTCAAACCACAAGAACAACAAAAAAATAAATATGAATACCTTAACTAGAAACACACGAATGATATATAAAGATCATCAAGCATTTTACTAAGGAATACAGAGAATACATGAGCAAATGAAAGGATATAGCATGATCCCTGGATTGGAAAAAATAATGAATATTTAAAGATATCAATTATTCTCTATGAATCTATAGGTTTAATATAATTTTAGGGGCAATAGCTTTGTCTTTACAAAATTATCCTAAACTTTGCCACACAAATAGAAGAGAACCCCTAAATAAAAATAAGCAAAGGCAGAGGGACTATAGACACGACAGATGGATATTAAAGCAAATTATAAACCCACAAAAGTAAAACACTGTGGGGGTGCCTGCTGGCACAGTCGGTTAAGCATCTGACTCGGTTTCAGCTCAGATCGTGATCTCCGGGTTGTGAGATCAAGCCCTACGTCAGGCTCTGCACTCAGCATGGAATCTGCTTAAGACTCTCTTCTCCATCTACCCCCCCACCCCCCACCTCAAATAAATAAATAAATCTTTAAAAGTAAAACACTGTGTTATTGGCACAATAAAACAGAAAAGATATTCAGAAATAGACTGCAGTAGGAATGTAATAGAAGATAAAGGAGATTGGGAAATAAAAATAGTTCACATACATGAAAATAAATTTCAGACAAATAAGGAAATAAATGTTAAAAAAATTTTAAGTATAAAAAGGAAGAAAATTGTGCTAAGTATTTACTTTTGGTTAAAGATACATATATAGATAGATAGATAGATTTTACAACCATAAAGGGTAAAACGTCAATACATCAAAACTTTTATAAACAGAATATAAATCATAGGATGTTTGTCCAATTATTTAGATATAATTTAATTTCTTCCAACAATGTTTCATAATTTTGAGAGTACAAGTTTCACACTTCTTTTATTAAATTTAGTCCTAAGTAGTATGTTATGTTTGAGGCTATTATAAATGAAATTATTTTTTTAATTTCATTTTTTGATTGTGCATAGCAAGTTTATAGAAATACAACTGATTTCTGTATATTGATCCTGCAACCTTGCTGAACTCATTTATTAGTTGTAATAGTTTTTTGGTGGATTCCTTAGGAATTTCTATGTACTTTATCATATCATCTGCAGACAGAGATTATTTTACTCCTTCCTTTCCAATATGGATGCCTTTTATTTCTTTCTCTTGCCCAACTGCCCTACCTAGAACCTCCAGCACGATGTTGAACTGAAGAGGCAAAAGTAGACATCTTTGTCTCGTTCCTGCTCTTAAAAGGAAAGTATGCAGTCTTTCACCATTAAGTATGATGTTTTGTTAGCCGTGGGTTTTAGTCCATGCCCTTTATCAGGTTAAGGAAGTTCCCTTCTATTCCTATTTTGTTGAGTGTTTTTATAATGATGGAATATTGTCTGGGATGCCTGGGTGGCTCAGATGGTTAAGCATCTGCCTTGGGCTCAGGTCATGATCTCCAGGTCCTGGGATGGGGCCCCACATCAGGCTCCCAGCTCAGCAGGGAGTCTGCTTCTCCCTCTCCCTCTGCCTCTCCCCCTGCTTGTGCTCTCTCTCTCTAAAATAAATAAATCTTTTAAAAAATGATGGAATGTTGTATTTTTTCAAATGCTTTTTCTGAGTCTGTTGAGATGATCCTGTGATTTCTTGTTTTTAATTATAGTGATATGATACAATACATTAATTCATTTTTAGGTGTTAAACCAACCTTGCATTGCTGGGATAAAATAAGCTGATTCTAAGATTCATACAGAATTTCAAGAGACTCAGGATAGCCAAAATAATCTTGAAAAATACAAAATGGTTCTCACACTTCCTAATTTCAAAACTTACTACAAAGTAAAAATAATTAAGACTACGCAATACTGGCACAAATACAGAAATATAGGTTAGTTGAAAAGAATTGAGAGTCTCAAACACATATATTTATGGTGAACTGATTTTCGACAAGGGTACCAAAACCATACAAATGGTGCTGGAACAAACTGGATATTCACATGCAAAAAATGAAGTTGGTCCCTTTCCTCACACCATACACAAAAATTAACTCAAAATGAATCAAAGACCTAAACATAAGAGCAAAATTATAAAATACTTAGAAGAAAACATAGGGGTAAAATTCCATGACTTTGGTTTTTGCAATTTATGAGGTGCAGTTTTTATAAGTACTTTCAAAGAAATTAATAAGAAAAATAGTAAAATCCACAAAAAGAAATAGGGAAAGATAAAAATAGCCAATTCATAAAAACAATATAAACACCAAATAAGCACACAAAAAAATCTAACATCACCAGGTGCTAAGAAATAAGAATGAAAACAAAGCTCATTTGCAGATCAAATTATCATGGTGTTAAGGATAGGGGCAAGCATGACACATTAGATGTAGATACAGGTACACGTACACTGTATATGTGCATATAGACATTAGATGGATGTTGAATTGTCACTTAAAAAAAAGTGCTTTGCTCATGTGGCAAACATCCTCATTTATTACCTGCTTTGGAAGTAACAAGCTGCAGCACAAGAGGCCGTCTGGTTACGATGCCCGACCCTCGAGGGAGAAAGTCCCTAAAAAAAAAAAAAAAGAAAAAGAAAGAAAGAATAGATTAAAGCATTTTATGTAATTCTGATTACCTACAAATTTGTAAGTCAAGTTCCACTGTAATTCTCCTAATTCCCAACCTTTCAGTGCAACACATGTCTAAAGAATGTTAGACTCATCTTATAAAAGAAGCACTTGCAAAGTTAAAGAAAGGGGGGTAAAGGGAAGGCCCCTTATATTGAATATTAATCCATGTGTATTGGGACCCCTGGGTGGCTCAGTCATTAAGTGTCTGCCTTCGGCTCAGGTCATGATCCCAGGGTCCTGGGATCGAGCTCCGCATCAGGCTCCCAGCAGGGAGCCTGCTTCTCCCTCTCCCACTCCCCCTGCTTGTGTTCCCTCTCTCGCTGTCTCTCTCTGTCAAATAAATAAATAAAATCTTTAAAAAAAAAAAACCCATGTTATTATCACAATGACCTCACTAGAATACGTCCCTCCTTCATTTATTCAGCTGGAATTAATAAAAGTTTGTATTATTTTGTATTTTCACTTTATCTTTATTTTCAGAGAATCGGCATTTATAAAAAACATGTGATGCAGAAATTAATCCTTAAACTCTTTTTGTAATTAAAAAATTCAATACTCTGTCCAGCTTCAAGGTCAACATGGACCATTATTAGAGGTATTAAAGGCATATTAGATTGTGCCTTCTAAAAATCCTGAAATTTTTTTTCCAAAAAAAGTCATACATTGGGCGCCTGGGTGGCTCAGTCGTTAAGCGTCTGCCTTGGGCTCAGGTCATGATCCCAGGGTCCTGGGATCGAGTCCCACATCGGGCTCCCTGCTCAGCGGGAAGCCTGCTTCTCCCTCTCCCACTCCCCTGCTTGTGTTCCTGCTCTTGCTCTCTCTCTGTCAAATAAATAAATAAAATCTTTAAAAAATAAAAAATAAATAAATAAAAATAAATTTAAAAAAAAGTCATACATAAAATGTAGGATAAGTAGGGGGCCTGGGTGGCTCAGTCGTTAAGCGTCTGCCTTCAGCTCAGGTCATGATCCCAGTGTCCTGGCATCGAACCCAACATCGGGCTCTCACTCAGCAGGAAGCATGCTTCTCCCTCTCCCCCTGCTTGTGTTCCTGCACTAGCTATCTCTCTCTTTCTCTGTCAAATAAATAAATAAAATCTTTTTTAAAAAATGTAGGATAAGTAGAGTTAAATATTGCACATGTAGAAATTAACAGCAGAGAAAACACTGAAGTTTGAGTTTTGTTTGTTCTCATTCCTGATAAGTGGGAGTTTAGTTAAAAAGGGAGTTTTTTAAACAAATAAAGATTGTATTTTAAATGCATGTTAATATACACTAGACCAATAAAACTGCAGCTAAGAAAGTATTTTATAATTACATCTGCAATGTGACATAAATCATACTGATTGTGCAATGTCAAATTCATTAACATACCTATGACACAGCTTTTAAATGCATTTAGAATGCCTTACAACTTTGGAAGATTCATTATTTTAAAAATCAGGAATAAATTTGACTCAATGGCAATGTTCCTCAAAAATGGTTCCAGGACCACCAGAAAGTGTCATAACCACAGATGCCCAGGATTCATCCTAAACCTACAGATTCAGAATGCCCAGGGGAAGGTGTGCAGTATCTGTACTCTTAAGCTCCAGGGGATTCTGATGCTCACCACGGTTTGAGAACCACTGACCTCAAGTCAGGATATATTACTCAACAATTCAGTGGGTGATATTGGCATGGGTCATACTATGAGTTTTGTAGAAAACTTGGTAGAAAGAGCTTCAACACAATGAGATTCCAAAGAAAACAGCTTATACAAATGGTAAAGTCCAGTGAGAATGCCACAGAACCCAAGCCTTTAGCTCTAATGATCTTTTAGAATAGAGACTTGCAGAGATAAAATTTTAAAAATTTCCCCATACTACAAACAATTTATTTTGCAGTTCTAGTGTAAATTCTAACAGAGGAAATAATACTGAACAGCTTCTTAATTAAATTAAAGCTTTACTCCTTGATTCCAAGGGCTAAGTTTCATTTGGAAAGTCACTGTGTGCAACTAAAATAAATAATAGTGAAATTACAGACTTGTATTGCTCCAAAAAATACCATATGAAATAAATAATGTTATTTATTCATCAAAAAAATTCACTGAGAAACTAAGAAGTGCTAGGGAGATGCTGTGGGCATCATCCAGCACTAGACACTGGAGGTTTGAAATCTAATGGGAAGATAAAGACATGCACATAGAAGACCATTAAAGGAGGGGACAGATAAACTACATTGGAGTTCAGAAAAAAGATAGATACTCTCCTTTGAAAACACCTAAATACATATAATTGAATACTCTTAATATTCTCCAGAAACTATATTAGAGTATTTGCTAGTTAGAGTATTTGCTGGTTTCAATAATCACTTAAAACTTAGAACAAGGAGAGCATCTACTCTATGTCTAAAACCAAAAAGAAGTTAACTTGAGACAATCAATATGGATAAAGGGAAAACAAAACAAAACTCCATAGCAAAGAGTGGGAGGGAATCTGTTTGAGCTGTGAGAACTCTGAATGAGATTTTTATGATGTATAGATAGATGCCGAAGAGAAATATTCACATTTTAAATGCCTGAAAATGCCATTTAATGAAATCAATAAAATACTTTCTTAAAAAATTTAAAAAAGGTAAAGAAGAAGGGGGGAAAGGAAGAAGGAAGAAAGGAGGATTAGTTACTTAATACCTTCATGCTGGGATCTGTTTCAACTCATGTTTATGACATATTTATAATGTAGATTTAGTAACAATCCCTTTGAACATTATTAAAGTGAAACATAATGTATCAAACATTTTAAATAACAAATAATTATCATGTGTTTGGCTTTTTAAAAAGTTAGCCCACAGATACATCTAACCTCTTTCTCTACTTTTTTATTAAGCAAACAGCTTTGCATTAAAAGTAATAATGGATTCAGGAACCCAACGCCCTTCTTACTAACTCACACTTACTGGCCCCCTTCATGGCTCTCACCAGTCCTACTTCCGGCACATACATTCTCACAAAAGTCAAAAGATTTGGTAACCAAATCCTGCTACTTGGAAGTCTCTCCTGACTTAACAGGAGTATCTATGTGCAACAAAGCACTGGAGAGAAATTCCTCTCTTCTGAAGAGTCAGTGACTAACCTGGCATCCTGAAGATTCATGTCATTCTGATGATCCAACAGCATGAAAACCATATGCCCAGCACACTGCTGTTGTGCAAGCTAGGGGGCCAGCCCTCAAATGAAACCTAGAGAACCTTGCTTTGAGTCCCAGCTCCACCACTGAATGAACAAAATTCTCTCTAAATCTTAGTTTCTTTTGCTACTAAACTGAGAACCTTATGGATCAAATGAAATGCAATATATGGCAACTTTTAAAAACCCAACCACCATAGACAAAAGTAGTACTATTACTATTGCTATAGCCACAGCATGTTTTCCCTGATATTGCAGTATGCTCTCATCTCAAAAAAATAAAAATAAAAAGCCTCTACACACAATAATTTAACATTCATGAACGGAATTTAAAGATGAGGAGCCACAGACCCCACCTGAACCCCTTGGGGTTGACCAGCCACACTGGTTTGGAAAGCTCATTTCCTTATATCTGCCTCCAACAGGGAGCCAAGGCCCTGATACAAATAATCATGAATAATTCATTAGCCATTGTATGCAACCATCCATTTGAATTTTATTCTTTTCTATGCAATAGGTGGTTGGTTCTCCCATATGTACATCTTATGGGAAAATTACTTTGCTAAATTAATGCAGAAAAAAATGACTATGCCTTTAGTATTACTGTGGATAAACTGCATATTTCTGTTTATGGTCATGCATCTAAAAATATAAAATTTGTATGCCATTTTTCTCCATTTTTTCTCATTTGCATGAACCTTCAAGGTAAAAAATAAGAAGAGTAATCTGAAGACTCAGCATCATCTAATTAACTCCATTCTACTGCCTGAGTGTCTTATTTATGTATTCATGGTTGGATTTTAAGGCAGGAGTACTTCCCTCTCAATGACACATAGCAGCTACAACTCAAATGCTTTTCTTCTCTCTGGACCCACCTCAATAAAGCATTAATTTGCACAGTCTTAACAGCTGGTCTTCAGGCAATAAGTCAATGCTCTTTCATGGTTTCCTGACTCCTGCCAAAAAGTAGAGAATAATTCCCACACTATGGTCGAAGAACCATCTTGATAATATTTCTTACTGGCTCTTCCAGAAACTTCGGTAACAAGAAATATTATTACTGGTCCACTAGGAAATGACTGGCCTTTGGAAACCTAAAAAAAAGGAAAGCATACTTGCTATATCAACGAAGCTAAAAGAAATTTTTCCCTTAGCAACAAATAAAGCAAATACAGAGATGTTTTTTAAGATAGATGTAAATGATCAGTAACAAGATGATCCGTTCAGTAAATAAATGTTTAACATCTGCCCTTGACTAAAGACAAGAGGCATAACTTATACTCTCCAAGAAGTTAATTCATATAAATGATTCATTCAAAAATAAGCTTAGTCTTAGAAGAGAATGGCATGCAAATGACAAGCGTGACTGGCATATGGTTAAGCTCCACACAAGGTGAAATATTGACATAGGTCAGGGAATAAACTTTCTGCTTGGAGAAATAGCCAGAAACTATTTCAGAGAGACATGAGGTAGAAGGTCCTCCAAAAGGGATCAGGGTGTACAAAGACATGGAAGACCAAAGTAATACAGAATATGGAGGAACTGTAAATATTAAAGAAAGGTCAGAATGGGGTGGAAAAGAGTCTGAAGAAAAAAGCAGGACCAGACCTCAGAAGCCTTCACCTGTATTTTTTTTTCTTCCTATAAGAACAGAAAGGCACTAAAGAGTTTTAAGTGATAAGCTTTGCATTTCAGAAAAATCACTGGGGGACTGTATAGAGAATGTTGAAAAAAAGATAAAGACAAAAGACAGGGAGACTAGTCACTAGCCAGTCTGGGTCATTGAAGAAAAAAGATAATAAAGATTAAGTTCAGAATAGTAATGGCAGAGATGGAGAGAAGACACCAGAGAGTGGACAACTGATGGGACAAAATTATCATTCTGATGTGGAATGAAGTGATATGGAGGAGTTAGGATAAATCTCACAGTTCTGGATTGGTTAGCTGGCTGAGTAGTGGTACCATTAACCAGAACAGGCAATACAGGAAGATCCAGTTATAGCTGTTATTTATATAGTGTTTATCGTGTGCCAGCCATCATTCTTATTTGATCCTCAGGTATGTGCTCTTGTTATTCTCACTTCACAGATGAGGAAGCTGAGATACAGAAAGATCATATAATTTTCTCAGAGTCACAAAGCTACTGACAGATCTAGGACTCAAACCCAGAGAGCCTAACTCTAGTTTCTGTGCTAATGTGACTATTAGACTATGCTACATTGTAAAGGAAATGGGGAAGAAGATAAGGGAACAAATTGGATATGCTGATAGATATCCAAATGGAGACAAGTATACAGTTAGACTGAGCAACTGGAACTCAGGATAAAAGTCCTGTCTGGAGATAATCTGACAGACATTCATGGACCAGGTAGCTAAATCCAAAAGAATAGACGAGTAGGAATGGAGTGAAGAAGAGTGATGAATAAGGACTCCGGAAAATACCAATATTTAATGGACACTGAAAGAAATAGAACTAACTGAAAGACTGAGAAGAGGTCTCCAAAGAGGTAAACCAAATACTCTAAGTCAGAGGTATTCCCAAAGTCACACTAGCCTCTTACTCATCTCCACCTAAATGTCTCATACTCAAGCTCTACAGTTCAACTCATTATCATTTACCCACCATGTTTTTCCTCCTTTATTCCCAACCATAATACACATCATCAGCATCCACACATGTCAGCCAAACCAAGTACATGGGAATCATCCATCCTCCATTTTCCTCTGTCTTCATTCTCACAATTGGTCACCAAGTCCTGCTGATTCCACCTTCTTAATATCTCTTAAATGCAAAAAGCTGTCTTCTCTATTTCAATCACCACCGCAGGTAACACCAATGCTCATATGGACCATTATAATCTCCCAATTAATTGCCCTGCATCCAAATTGAGCATACTTTAATCCAACCTCAACAGTGATATAAGTCTCATCACATCATTTCCAGACTCTAAATCATTCAATGACTCCCCATTGTCTTTAGCATGAAATCCAAACCATAAACAAAGCAGATAAAAAGTCCTGTCCTTTGTGGAAGTCTCTGGGTGCATATGCGCTCTCAGTCTCAGTGCCTTGGCACATTCCATGTTCCCCTCTTGGGATGCCCTCCCCCCACTTCTTCCTCTAGCCAACTTCTACTTGTTCTTCAACACTCCCTCCACATCATCTTCTCTGAAAAGCCCTCCTTGAAATTCCCCATGCATGCCTCCATCTAAGCTTTCAACACATACCTGTTACACTGGTCTAATTACATGTCAGCTCCCTCACCGCTGTGTTCCTCCCAGTGCCTCCTTTAGTGCCCAAGTATTAATATTTCTAATACTTTCTACCTACCCTGTCAGGAAGATTTCCAATAGCCCCATATATTCATATCACGGAGGGAAAACATTGTCCTATATTATTCCCCAACTGGCAGATAGCTAAGTGGGATTTTACATGTACTGAAAGAACAGGTAAGATGACTTTCAACTTACCAATAATTTGTTGAGGTCATTTAAGTTAACATTTTGTTATGAATATTTAAGATGCAACAGTACATACCAAAGTAAAAAATACAAAATATCTGGTGGGCCAATATTATTGTCTATCTAAAGACAAAGAATAGAATTTGAAGAAACAATTTTTTTAAAACTCCCAGAGCCAAAATATTTTTTAAAATTATTCCTTAAAAACAGAAAAGCCCCTTCTAAAAAATTATCTTCAAAGTATAATTTTATGTGCTCCAAAATAATCCCTGTAGGATTACTATCTCATGGTCCTTTAAAATGATAACCCAACTAAAGAAAGAGAGAGAGACAGAGAGAAAGGAAGGAAGAGAGGTAAAGAAGGAAAGGCAAGCCAGAGAGAGAAACAGAAACAGATCCCTGCCAAATACTGCCCACCTCCTGCCCCAAGAAGGACTGAGGTCATGTATTCCACATGCTAAACACAATGGTGCTGTTAAAATGGCTTTGTGCTTCCATGCCTAATCCCGGAGCTTTGCCAACCATTACAATGCCACTTTAACTGTTGAAAGAAATAATTATGCCAAAATCCACAGATTTAATTGGAAATTTTCCAATGAAGTTTTCTTTTATTCCCTAAATTCTTGGCACAGTAAGAATATCAGCATTTACAGATTTGTAAAAGATCACATTTTTTTGCTCTCAGTTACTCTGTAATTTGAGGTATTCAATAAATAGCACCATCATTTTGTTTGAAAAACATAGTTACAAATCCATTTGCAGGAAACACTGTTTTTATTTTTTTACTAACATCTAAGAAATTCCAATTCAAATTTACCGTTCATTCACAAAACTCAAAATTTCTAAGGAAAATGCTTTCATTAAATCTAATCAATCAATAATTAAGGGTTTCTACTGCAACATTCAAAATGCAAAATTTCTGAGTCCAAGATCTGTAAACTGAATGAAGAAGCCAGCTTTAGTTTACAAATACAATGTGTTCTCCCCACCAGGGAATTCTCAAGAACTTAATGCCTTCATACTTAATCCATGTTATTTGCTTATTCACAAAGCCAGTTTGTTCAAAAATTTAAAGCACCAGATTAATGAGTTCCAGCATAAAGGAGAGGTACATAGCTCTTGCTGTATTCCAAATCACAGATCATACCTTGCCCTCAGTAGCTGCCACACAAATGGATGATAAAAGGGACAACTAAAGACACTGCTAGTTGCCTGCCCAATATCCATTTCCCCTTATTTCTTATTAACAGAATCCCAATTTTGTTAAGAATGGCAATGGGCCCAATTTTAGTAGGTAAATAGACAAATAAATCTATATTTTCCAGCCTTGTTTGCAAATGGGATAGCCACACAACTAAGTTTTAGTCAGTAAAATATAATTAAGGTTGTTAAGTAACATCAACTTTAACGGAGTGCCTAGGTCACTCAGTCAGTTAAGCGTCTGACTCCTGGTTTCGGCTCAGGCCATGATTTCATGGGTGGTGGGATCTGTCCCCACGACTGGCTCCACACTCAGTGGGGAGTCTGCTTGAAGATTCTCTCCCTCTGCCCCTCCCCCTACTCATGCACACTCCCTCTCTCCATCTCTCTAAAATAGATAAATAGATCTTTAACAAAAAAAGAAATAGTTCCTTTAAGAAGGTCTCATTTAGCTAATGTATACCTTTTGCCCTTCCCTCTTCTTTTTTCTCCCTATCAATTATACATGATAGCAGAGCTACAGAAACCATCTTAAGCCACAAGGCAAACTTGAAGATAAAAGCTATGGACTAAGCATAGCAGAGCAAAAAAAGACAGTCTAGTATAGTGATGGCATTATGAGTCACTGCCATCCTTGTATGCACTGCCTAACAAAGAAAGTAAGAAAGAGAGAGACACACACTACATTTTAGAACAGTGTTTCTCAACCTATTTTTTTTATTGCCCCCCTAAGGGCCTTGTTATACATTTTTCTCCATTAAATTTTCCCCATTAAATTTAATAGCACAGATATACTGTATATCAGTAAATGTACTGTATATACATCTGTGCTTTATACATGAGAAGAATAGCTTTGCACAGTGGCAGTATCGTAGCCAATGAGGTTTATCCGAGGCACGATTATTGCTAATTGAAAACTATACATGAGAAGAATAAGCTTACTTTTGTCCCCCAAGAATTAATTTTTGCCCCCTTGGGAGCAATCTCACTCCCACTGAGAATATGTGCTACAGATCAAAGAAGAATAAGAGAACCCAGAATGCCAAATATTCATCCTGTCAGCCATCCTTGCCTACAGGGTTTCTAGAGAGATTATGTGTAGAAAAGAAAAGGTCAGACAGCTTTTGCCTCAAACCCTTACACATTCCCTTCTGTATCCTGAAAACATGAGGTTGGACCTTTGGAAGCCTCATCTGGCCTAGTTATGGGGCAGGCTTAAGGCCTAGTACCAAAAAGGCTGAGAGGCCTCCTGTGCCCCTTTTCCATGAAGCCCATACATGAATCTCACACCTTTGTACTTTGACACTACAATGGGTAGGAAAGGCCCAGGTGTGGAAGACCACACCCCATGAGAAGAAGCTAGCCCTAGAAAACACTTATCCAATGACAAGGGGCAGGGCTGATGTAGGCAGCACTTCAACTGTTCCCTGAAGACTTGACTTGGAGAAATATGACCCAATTACTGTCCTTGGTCCTGTTTATTGCCAGTTCTTGCAGGGGGCTAGAAGAAAAGAATATGGATTAAGAGTAGAAGTAAGCTTCCACAGTCAATATTATGCTCACCTGTTTCCACTTTTCCTAAGATGTTGGAAGAAAAAATAGGTATTTAATTGGAAGCCAAAAAAGTATATAGGTCAGTTTCTCCACTAAAACAGAATGGAGAGCCATAGCCACACAGTTTATTTAAAAAGAATGGGAATCTGATTTTCTAATTATCAAAGAGGGATTTAACTGAATCCTTAGATCTAACTCCTCCCTAATACTCTAGAAGCCTCATCCATTATTCCCCTATGCAAACCTTTTATTCCCAGAACATCTGGTTCCCAAGTGACTTCACACTAATTTCATGCCTCTGTGTTGAGTATTCTACCATGGAAACCCTTACCCAAGGCATCACCTTTCTTTACCCATTTCATTTTAAAGACAGAAATGTTGGTACAGCCTCCTATGGAAAGCATTTCTTGAAATGCCAGTATATTTAAATGTTTCTCCTCTTTATTCCAAGGTACCATGAACCTCAGTCACATCTCCTTCCCTAGACAAGCTCTCTTACGACAAGGACCTCATTTCTAAAAGGCCAGTATTTGGCACAGTACGGCACAAAGAAGGCGCTCAATAGTGATTTGGTGAGCAAATAAAGTCAGCAATATAGGAATTAAAACTGTGACTGTATTGGAAATACAAATTTTAAGGGTTAATTAGAAAACAAATATGCAAACATTCATAATTAAAGATGTAGGTATCATGTATGTGGTCTATTATTGTCTTACCTGAAAAGGTTTGCTGTTTTGTTTGGTTTTGGTTTTTTTTGTCTATTTAATTGACTTTTTTTTCTGTGATCCTGTACCATTGGCTGGAAATTTTAAAGGGTAAAAGGAAGAAAGAAAAGTACTCAGTATCTAATAGATGATATGTAGATATACGTATATAGATATATACATATATGTATATAGATTTTTAACATACATATTTTATAAATACCTAGGTATTTCTTATCTTAGTTACCCTTGGGGGCGCCTGGGTGGCTTAGTCGTTAAGCGTCTGCCTTCGGCTCAGGTCTTGGTCCCAAGGTCCTGGTATTGAGCCCCACATAGGGCTCTCCGCTCAGCGGGAAGCCTGCTTCTCCCTCTCCCACTACCCCCTGCTTGTGTTCTCTCTCTCGCTATATCTCTCTCTGTCAAATAAATAAATAAAATCTTAAAAAAATTAAAAAGTTACCCTTGACTCTACATTTCTAATGAAAGTTTAGGAAAAATATGTTTATTAGCTCCAAGCCCTAAAATGTATTAAAAGTAGCCAGTGGAAACACCTAACAGAGTTCAATAAATTTTGCTTATTATGTAATAGATTCAGCTGACCAAAGAAGGCATACTAATGAGTAAACTTAAGAATTACTTTCTCTATCTACACCTCTCTGACTACAGCAATTAGACTATGTTACCCAGCTGTATATGTCAAGAATAATACCTAAACTACACATCCACCAACATCAGTAAACTGATAGTGTGTATCTAAGGTTACAATTTTATTTATAGTCCAAACTGTCTGTTGTGCTAAAATGATTGGTGGCTCCCTTCTTCATTTAGAGTAGATAGCATCTCAAAGCACATTTGCCTCAGCAGCAATGTTTACTCTTTTTCCTGAGACCTAATAGCATGCTTTATAAACAAGCACAGAAGCTTTTGAAAATTTAAGAAGTCCAAAGGAGAACAGACCATTAGGTTGAAAATAAAACAATCAAGACTGGGGGTGCTTAGGTGGCTCAGTCAGTTAAGTGGCCAACTCTTGATTTCACCTCAGGTCATGACTTCAGGGTCTTAAGACTGAGCCCCACATTGAGCCCTGAGTTGAGCCCCGCCTCAAGGCCCACAACTGGCTCCTCGCTCAGTGTGGAGTCTGCTTGAGAGTCTCTCTCTCCCTCTCTCTCTGCCCCCCCCAACTCATGTGCAAGCTCTCTCTCTCTTTCTCTCAAATAAATGAATAAATAAATAAATAACAATCAAGAGTGGCAGGAACTACTAATAAATCATGGCCATGAGAGTTTAAGATAGCATTTAAAATGGGAAACAGAACACAGAAATATTAATAGAGTAACTAACTTTATTCAAATCTGAATTTTTTCATCTTTACTAGAATTTTATTAGATAAATATATAATATTTATAGCTGTGAAGTGCTTTTAAAAACTTCTTTTTCGGTATAGCATGGTGGTTAAGAGCACAGATTCTAGCACTGAAATGCCTGGGTTTGAATTCAGGATCCACTACTTTTTGGCTCAGTTTCTCATCTGTAAATTGTGAGTGGGTTGGGGGTAGAATAATAGGAATAATATAATCCTTAATATTCTGGTGGCATTGTGATATGCAACTCAAATTTTCTTCAGATTTGAGAAAGGTAAAATGATGTCTGAAACTTGGGGTGCCTGGGTGGCTCCATCGGTTAAATGTCTGCCTTTGGCTCAGGTCATGATCTCAGGGTCCTGGGATCGAGCCCTGCATCAGTCTCCCTCCTCAGCGGGGAGTCTGCTTCTCCCTCTGCCTCTCATTTGTGCTCATTCTCTCTCTCTCTCTCTCTCAAATAAATAAATCTTTAAAAAAAAATGATGTCTGAAACTTAAACTGTGTAATGGAATCTGAAGTAGCACGTGGAATCAAACATACTATTTCTGTAGCAAAACAAATGAATATTCACAGTAATAGAGATAAAAACATACTATGAATAGCCTCATATCATTCAGGTCAAGTTTGACAGTAAATGAGTTTAGGTCAGTCAATATAAGTTTTGCAAAATGAGTTACAAAAATAATATTTACTTTTCAGATCATTTTGCATTCTGAAATTGTAGACAAGAAAATTGAAGCACACACTTAGCACATAGTAAGTGGTCAAAAAATTTCAGCTGCCATCATCACCATCATCATCATCATTACCACAATTTTTAGAAGAAATAGTCATAAGTTATCCTGAAATTTACTTATAATTAATCACACAAATTTGTTCCAAAATGTAATATATCTCCATAGCAATAAGTAGTGATTATCTTTTGCTAGCCATAAGTATGTGACTTTAGGGTAAGCTAGATCTAGTTTTTCATACTGTATCTCAAGTTTTGAGTGATGTGAGAAGGAAAATGTATCAAAATAAACACCTATAATTTTAACTTTTTCATCTGCTTCCTAGAAAGTCATCAGCTACCTAAAGGCTTCATTCTCTACGAGCTCTCACTATTGTTCTGCTGCCTTCCATGAGAAAGGTTAATACAAAACATGGAATGAAAGCTTAAATCAACAAAAGAATCAACACACATTCCAACCACAGTGTGCTCAATTCAAATACAGAATGAAATGAACCCCCTGGCATCTAGAGTATTCCACAAGCGTGTGGCAAGTGTTATTTCTAGCCACTTAAAAGCACCAGTGAAAAGAGCTCAAATGCTTAGAAAAGAAAAGATCTCCATTCCCATGAGGAGAGGCATTTATTAGCACTTAATGGCCTTCTTTCATTGCCTTTCCACTGACGCATCTCTAATTGTTCCAATTATAATTTCAAGTAAAAATACCAATAATGCTAAAGCCTATAGTTCAGTGTATGCATTGTGAAAAGAGAGTCTTTAACAGCACAAATCAGATATGACAACATGGGATCTGGGCAGGCAGTACACAATAAAGAGAAAGGAGGTGGTAGAGAATGAGCACTGGTCAAGAACCCAGCTTAGGCTCTAGCTGTGACCTCAACAGGCCATTTAATCTATAAGAGATTCAGTTTCTTTTATTTTTCCTTTTTTTTTTCTATGCTAATTTTTTATTATGTTATGTTAATCACCATACATTACATCATTAGTTTTTGATGTAGTGTTCCATGATTCATTGTTTGTGTATAACACCCAGTGCTCCATGCAGTATGTGCCCTCTTTAATACCCATCACCAGGCTAACCCATTCCCCCACCCCCCTCCCCTCTAGAACCCTCAGTTTGTTTCTCAGAGTCCATAGTCTCTCATGGTTCATCTCCCCCTCCGATTTCCCCCCCTTCATTTTTCCCTTCCTGCTATCTTCTTCTTTTTTTTTTTTAACATATAATGTATTATTTGTTTCAGAGGTACAGGTCTGTGATTCAACAGTCTTACACAATTCACAGCGCTCACCATAACAGTCAGTTTCTACATCATTAAGATGTGAGAACTAAACTAATGTCTTCCAATGCCTCTACCACTTCCAAAATTCTATCAACCTCTGAATGCTAGAGGTAAATCAAGATAAACATTCTCAACAATCTAAGGCTTCTTGTTTTCACTTTCATAACTGGGAATGTTAGTATCCAGTTTAAGTCCAGTGAATGCAAGGAATATGTCTTATATAATCCCCACTACCATGCACGGCATATAGCAGGTGTTCAAAAATATTAGGGAGAATAAGAAAAACGGAAGCAGGCAGTAAAGCAAGAAGGCACGAAGGCACAAAGCTAGGAAGGCAGGATGAAACTGGCTTAATAATTTAATATGACTAGAGCACTGCATTGTAAGAGGACAATGATGAAAGACAGCTTGGATATGGGTTTCCTACTTTTAACAAAGATCATATTAGGGAGGGCCTGGGTGGCACAGTCAGTTAAGCTCCTGCCTTCGGCTCAGGTCATGATCCCAGGGTCCTGGGATCAAGTCCCACATCGGGCTCCCTGCTCAGTGGGGAAGCTGCTTCTCCCTCTGCCTCTGCTTGTTCTCTCTTTCTCTCTCTCTCTCTCTCAAATAAATAAATAAAATTTAAAAAAAAAGAAAAAAGAAAATACTGAGATTTGGGAGTGAGAAGAAAAAAGATAGCAATCTCTTGATTCACTGGATGAAAAGCATTTCTAACATGACTTCTAACATTAGCAAACAATATTAACAAAAGAGAAGCACTTTAAATTAATTACATATTTATAAAAATAAATCTATATTACTTTTGTTAATCTGAATATTGTAAATATTCACTAATAGTCATATGTCAATATTCAAAAGTAGAGTGAAATCTCATTTGTCATTGTCCACAGTTTATATTTTCATGAAGTTAACACACAAGATTCGTAACTTATCTCCTGAGTCAACGAGATCTAAGATACAACAAACCGGGCGCCTGGGTGGCTCAGTTGGTTAAGCGACTGCCTTCGGCTCAGGTCATGATCCTGGAGTCCCGCATCGGGCTCCCTGCTCGGCAGGGAGTCTGCTTCTGCCTCTGACCCTCCCCCCTCTCATGTGCTCTCTCTCTCTCTCATTCTCTCTGTCTCAAATAAATAAATAAAATCTTTAAGATACAACAAACCAATTTTAAACTATGAAATATGACCAATAAGTAGTCATGAAATCAATTTGTAGATCATGACTAACAAATTTTTTATAATGGAAAGGAATAGAATTGAATAGAAAATATGAGCATATTGGGGCACCTGGGTGGCTCAGTCGTTAAGCATCTGCCTTTGGCTCAGGTCATGATCCCGGGGTGCTGGGATCGAGTCCCTGCTCAGCAGGAAGCCTGCTTCTCCCTCTCCCACTCTCCCTGCTTGTGTTCCCTCTCTTGCTGTGACTCTCTCTGTCAAATAAATAAATAAAAATCTTAAGAAAAAAAAAATATGAGCATATCACATACAGAAATGCGAAATATTTCATAAAACTTCTGTTTCAATTTTATAAACGTGCAGTGGGTCACAATATAAACTGTGTTTCTTACAGTGAGATACAGTCAATGTTTGAAAAACACTAGATAAGTCTTCTCTAGTCCACGTAAGACTGGGTTTGTTTGTGGTATTTTAAATATATTCCAATTCTGTATTTCAACATGAAAAAAACTGTTGTCATTTAATATAGAAACAGAGAATTTTAGAGTTTTAAAGAGTTTTATCAAGAGCTTGAAAATCCTAGATTACTGTATTTTAAGTCCCACTGGGGTTGCAGTTTTAAATAGCGGATTAGTGTAGGCCTCAATGAGAAAATGAGATTTGAGCAATGACTTGAAGGGCTGAGTGAATTAGCGATCCCTTGCAGATATGTGCCTGGCATGCTAGAAAGAAATGAACAAAGGGAAGAAATCAAAGATTAGGTCAGAGGGAGAAAAGGGGGTCATTGTAAGGACTCTGGCTTTTTTCTATGTGAAATGGTGAGCTACTATTCTGACTTACATTCAAGAAGAAACAGATTTCATGATAATAAAGGCCATACATGACAAACCCATAGCTAATCTCATACTCAACAGTAAAAAGCTAAAAGCTTTTCCTCTAAGATCAGGAACAAGAAAAGAATCCCTCCCTCCCCACTTTTATTCAACATAGTATTGGAAGTCCTAGCCACAGCGATTAGGCAAGAAAAGGAAAAAAAGACATCCAAATTGGAAAAGAAAAGATAAAACTGTCACTATTAGCAAATGACATGATACCATATATAGAAAACCCTAGATTCCACCAAAAAAACTTTTAGAACTAACAAATGAATTTGGTAAAATTGCAGGATACAAAATTAATATACAAAAATCTATTGTGGGGCACCTGGGTGGCTCAGTCGTTAAGCGTCTGCCTTCAGCTCAGGTCATGATCCCAGGGTCCTGGGATCGAGTCCCACATCGGGCTCCCTGCTCGGCGGGAAGCCTGCTTCTCCCTCTCCCACTCCCCCTGCTTGTGTTCCTGCTCTCGCTATCTCTCTCTCTGTCAAATAAATAAATAAAATCTTTAAAAAAAAATCTATTGTGTTTCTATACACTAATAAAATATCAAAGAGAAACCAAGAAAACAATCCCATTTACAATTGCATCAAAAAGCATAAAATACCTAGGAATATATTTAGGAGTAAAAAAAAAAACCTGTACACTGAACACTATAAGACATTGATAAAAGAAATTGGAGAAGACACAAATAAATTAAAAGGTATTATGTGCTCATGGATTAAAAGAATTAACAGTGTTAAAATGCCCATACTACCCAAAGCAAATACAGAGTCAGTGCAATCCCTATCAAAATTCCAATGGCATTTTTCACAGAACTAGAACACATTATTCTAAAATTTGTATGGAATCACAAAAGACCCTGAAAAGCCAAAGCAATCTTGAGAAAAAACAAAGAAGGAGGTATCACAATCCCAGATTTGAAACTATACTACAAAACTGTAGTAATCAAAACAGCATGGTATCAGCATAAAAACAGACACTAATATCAATGGAACAGAACAGAGAGGTCATAAATAAACCTGCACATATGTGGTCAATTTATATACATTGGTCAATGTAAATGGTTAATTTACAAACAGGAGGCAAGAATATGCAATACAGAAAGTACAGTCTCTTCAATAAATGGTGTTGGGAAAACTGGATAGCCACCTGCAAAAGAATGAAACTGGACCACTTGCTTACATCATACACAAAAATTTAACTCAAAATAGATTAAACACTTGAATGTAAGACCTGAAACCATAAAAATCCCAGAAGGAAAAATAGGCAGTATGCTCTTTAACACTGGACTTGGCAATGTTTTTCTTGCACCTGACTCTAAAGGCAAGAGCAGTGAAAGCAAAAATAAACAAATAGGACTACGTCAAACTAATACCATCAACAAAGTGAAAAGGCAACCTATTGAATGGAAGAATGTATTTACAAATCATATATCCAATAAGGGCTTAATATCCAAAATGCATAAAGAATTCATACACCTCAGTAATTATAAAACAAATTTAAAAAATGGGCAAAGGATCTCAATAGACACATTTCCAAAAAAGACATACAGATGGCAAAGAGACACATGAAAAGATGCTCAACATCACTATTCATCAGGAAAATGCAAATCAAAACCACAATGAGATATCACCTTATACCTGTCAGAATGGCAATTATCAAAAAGACAAGTAAAACAAGTGTTAGCGAGGATACAGAGAAAAGAGAACACTTGTGCACTGTTGGTGGGAATGTAAATTGGTGCAGCCACTATGGAAAACAACATGGAGGTTTTTCAAGAGATTAAAAATAGAACTACCATATGATCCAGCAATTCTACCTCTGGGTATTTACCCAAAGAAAATAAAAACACTAATTTGAAAAGATATATGCACCACTATGATCACTGCAGTATTATTAACATAGAATCAACCGACGTATCCACTGATGGATGAATGGATAAAAAAGATGTATTTGTGTGTGTGTGTGTGTGTGTGTGTGTGTGGGATAAAATAGTACTCAGCTATAAAAAAGAATGAGTCTTGCCATTTGCTACAACATGTATGACCTTTAGATTATTATGCTAAGTGAGTAAGTCAGACAGAGAAAAACAAACACCACATGATTTTGCTTACACTGTATGTGTAATCTAAAAAAACAAAACCCAGCTTTCATACATACAGAGAACAGATTGGTGGTTGCCAAAGTGGAGGGGGTTGGGGGGTTAAAATGAGTGAAGGGGATCAAGGAATACAAACTTTCACCTATAAAATAAACAAGTCATAGAGATGTAATGTACAGCATGGGGAATATAGTCAATAATATTATATTATCTTTGATGACAAATGATAACTAGACTTATTGAGACAATAATTTTTCAATGTACATACACAAAGGTAAAGTTACTATGTTGTACACTTGAAACTAATATAATATTATATGTCAATTATACTTCAATAAAAAATAAATAAAAGTAAAAAGATCACTTTGGCTATCAAAAATAAACCGTAGGAGTCAAAGACAGAAACAGGGAAAACAGGGGCACCTGGGTGGCTCAGTCAATTAAGTGTTCAACTCTTGGTTTTGGTTCAGGTCATGATCTCGGGGTCATGAGATTAAATCCCTCATCAGGCTCCATGCTCAGCATAGAATCTGCTTGAGATTCTCTCCCTCTCCCTCCCCCTCTGCCCCTCTCCTCACACACATCCTCTCCCTCTCTCTAAAATAAATAAATAAAATCTTAAAAAAAAAAAAGAGGCAGGGAAAACAGCAGATGTTAGACTAATAGAAAAAAAACATCATGGATACTTGGACCAAAATCATAGCAATGGAAGTGGTGAAAAGTGGTCAGATTTTGGGCATATTTAAAAATAGAGCCCACCTGGAATTACTTCTGCCTTGCAGCATAAAGTGGTAGGACATTTTTGTGTGTGTGTCCAGAAAGACTTGGGTTCAAATTCCAGCTCTATCACTCATTGAGTATATACTGTGGTTATTGTATTTTATCTCTAATAAATCTGAGAGTCCAGGTCTGTAAAATAAAAATGGCACCACATACTCTAAAGCATTATTGAAAAGATTAAATAACATGTAAAGAGTACACAGCAGGACTTTAATAAATGTGAGCATCTTTTCTTCCTATTATTGTAATTATTTTGTTAGAGACATATTTTGTTAGAGACATACAGAAGGCCCAGAAAGTCATATGTGCTGAACATTTCCTGGAAGTTAAAAATGTTTGATGAAAATGAATTCAATTCCAAAATAAATTGGGTATCTATAAAATATAAAAGATTTGTGCCTTCTTATAAAAAAAAAAATAGAAGATTCAGAATCATGCCAGACCCTTCACATTCGAGGACATCAGCAATGAGATTCTGTGCAAAAGTTTCTTGACAATCTGGCTCAGCATTTCATGATGGTGGAACATCAAGAACAGCTCTTGGGGGCAAGAGAGTCTGTTGGTCTTTGAAATGAAAAAAAAAAAAGTTATTGAGGGGGCGGAGCAAGATGGCGGAGGAGTAGGAGACCTGGATTTTGTCTCCTCTCAGGAATTCAGCTGGATAGGGATCAAACCATTCTGAACACCTACAAACTCAACAGGAGATCGAAGAAAAGAAGAGCAACAACTCTCTCATCAGAAAAGCGACCACTTTCTGGAAGGTAGGACGTGCGGAGAAGTGAATCCGAGGCGATATTCGGGAGGATAGACGGCAGGGGAGGGGCCTCCATCGGCCGCTTCTGGCAAGTGATAGAGCCGCAGAGCACAAAATCGGAACTTTTAAAAGTCTGCTCCGCTGAGGGACGTCACTCTGGTGGCTAAGCGGGGGGTGGAACCCTCCAGGACAGTGTGGTCTCAGGACCCACGGGTCACAGAAAGACCGGGGGTGCCTGAGTGTGGCGGAGCTCCCAGGTATCCGAGCAGGGAAGCCGGCTACAGAGGCGGAACCCAGGTGCGGGCTCTCAGCTCGGGGTTGCCATAAACCGTGATCCGTGGCACAGTCGGGCCCCTGCTCCTCCAGCAGGGACCCAACAAGCGGCAGATCCGGGGAGACTCACCTTCCTCCCCTGGGAGGAGCCGCGCGGGAGTGCGCCGCAGGGATCTGCTGGGTTTGGAGACTCCACCCGGGGTCGGGTGCCAGAGATAGAAACGCGCGGTCACAGGCCGGGTGAGCACAGAGTGCGGCTGGAGACCGGGGAGACGTGAGTGACTGAGGGCTTTTCTCTGGGGGCTCACTGAGAAGCGGGGCCCCGAGTTCTCGGCTCCTCCGGGGCGGAGATTGGAAGGCCGCCATTTTCACTCTCCGCCTCCAAAGCTGTAAGGAAAGCTCGCAGGGAACAAAAGCCCGGGAGAGCAAACCCGAGCAGATTACTTAGCCGGGAGGGGGCAAGGGCGGGGCAATACTGCCTCCGGCAGAGACATTTGGAAACCACGGCAACAGGCCCCTCCCCAGAAGATCAGCGAGAACAGCCAGCCAAGGCCAAGTTTACCGATCAATGAGAACGGCAGAACTCCAGCGCTAGGGGACTACTGCACATAGAATTCATGGCTTTTTTACCATGATTCTTTAGTCTTTCAAAGTTAATTTTTTTTTAACTGTCTTTTTTTCTTTTTTTTCTTTTTGAATTTTTCTTTTTCCCTTTTTCAACCAACATCTTATCAATCCTTTTTTAAAAAAAAAAAACATTTTTATTTTTCATTTTTAGAGTCATATCCTATCCCTTCATAGTAGTTACCCGTATTTTTGGCTTATATATATAAGTTGTTCTCTCTTTAAAATTTTGAGATAGTTTCTTCTAACAGATTAAAATATACCCTAAATCTCTAGTATATGGTGTTTTCTATTCCCCTGCCTGATCACATCCTCTCCCTTTTTTTTTCTTTTTTTAAATCCTCTTCTTTCTTTTTTTCAAACAACTTCTTATCAATTCCTTTTATAAAATTTTTTATAATTTCCATCTTTACAGTCATATTCCATCCCTTCATCATATCAACCCTTATTTTTGTACATATATAAGTTTTTCTTTCTTTAAAATTTTGGGAGGCACTTTCTTCTAAAAGACCAAAATACACCCCAAATCTAGTGTGTGGAACTGATCTATATACCAGCCTGATCATATTTGATCACATTCTGGTTTTTTTGTTGTTGTGGTTGTTTTGTTTTGTTTGTTTTTTTATCTTTATCTTTTTCTTTTTTTTCTTTTTCTTTTTCTTTTTCCTCTCTTTCCCTTTCTTTTCCCACTGCTTCAAGTCTTTTCTGATTTGTTTAGAGTATATTTTCTGGGGACGTTGTTACTCTGCTAGCATTTTGTTCTCTCATTAATCTATTCTCCTCTGCACAAAATGACAAGACGGAAAAAATCACCTCAACAAAAAGAACAAGAGGTACTACCGACTGCCAGGGACCTACTCAATACGGACATTAGTACGATGTCAGATCTAGAGTTCAGATTCATCACTTTAAAGATACTAGCTGGGCTTGAAAAAAATATGGAAGTTATTAGAGAAACCCTTTCTGGAGAAGTAAAAGAACTAAAATCCAACCAAGTAGAAATCAAAAAGGCTATTAATGAGGTGCAATCAAAAATGAGGGCGCTAACTGCTAGAATAAATGAGGCAGAAGAGAGAATCAGTAATATAGAAGATGAAATGATGGAAAATAAAGAAGCTGAGAAAAAGAGAGATAAACAACTACTGGATCACGAGGGCAGAATTCGAGAGATAAGCGATACCATAAGACGAAACAACATTAGAATAATTGGGATCCCAGAAGAAGAAGAAAGAGAGAGAGGGGCAGAAGGTATAATGGAGCAAATTATAGCAGAGAACTTCCCTAATTTGGGGAAGGAAACAGGCATGAAAATCCAGGAAGCACAGAGAACCCCTCTCAAAATCAATAAAAATAGGTCAACACCCCGACATCTAATAGTAAAACTTACGAGTCTCATAGACAAAGAGAAAATCCTGAAAGCAGCTCGGGAGAAGAGATATGTAACCTACAAGGGTAGAAACATTAGATTGGCAACAGACCTATCCACAGAGACCTGGCAGGCCAGAAAGGACTGGCAGGATATATTCAGAGCACTAAATGAGAAAAATATGCAGCCAAGAATACTCTATCCAGCTAGGCTGTCATTGAAAATTGAAGGAGAGATAAAAAGCTTCCAGGACAAACAAAAACTAAAGGAATTTGCAAACACAAAACCAGCCCTACAGGAAATCTTGAAAGGGGTCCTCTAAGCAAAGAGAGAGCCTAAAAGCAATATAGACCAGAAAGGAACACAGACAATATACGGTAACAGTCACCTTACAGGCAATACAATGGCACTAAATTCCTATCTTTCAATAGTTACCCTGAATGTAAATGGGCTAAATGCCCCAATCAAAAGACACAGGCTATCAGACTGGATTAAAAAACAAGACCCATCGATATGCTGTCTGCAAGAGACTCATTTTAGAACCAAAGACACCCCCAGATTGAAAGTGAGGGGGTGGAAAACCATTTACCATGCTAATGGACACCAAAAGAAAGCTGGGGTGGCAATCCTTATATCAGACAAATTAGATTTTAAACCAAAGACTGTAATAAGAGATGAGGAAGGACACTATATCCTACTTAAAGGATCTATCCAACAAGAAGATCTAACAATTGTAAATATCTATGCCCCTAACATGGGAGCAGCCAATTATATAAGCCAATTAATAACAAAAGCAAAGAAACACATCGACAACAATACAATAATAGTGGGGGACTTTAACACCCCCCTCACTGAAATGGACAGATCGTCTAAGCAAAAGATCAACAAGGAAATAAAGACTTTAAATGACACACTGGACCAAATGGACTTTACAGACATATTCAGAACATTCCACCCCAAAGCAATGGAATACACATTCTTCTCTAGTGCCCATGGAACATTCTCCAGAATAGATCACATCCTAGGTCATAAATCAGGTCTCAACCGGTACCAAAAGATTGGAATCATTCCCTGCCTATTTTCAGACCACAATGCTTTGAAACTAGAACTCAATCACAAGACAAAAGTCAGAAAGAACTCAAATACATGGAGGCTAAAGAGCATCCTACTGAAGAATGAATGGGTCAACCAGGAAATTAAAGAAGAATTCAAAAAATACATGGAAACCAATGAAAATGAAAACACAACTATTCAAAATCTTTGGGATGCAGCAAAGGCAGTCCTAAGAGGAAAGTATATAGCAATACAAGCCTTTCTCAAGAAGCAAGAAAGGTCTCAAGTACACAACCTAACCCTACACCTAAAGGAGCTGGAGAAAGAACAGCAAATAAAGCCTAAACCCAGCAGGAGAAGAGAAATAATAAAGATCAGAGCAGAAATCAATGAAATAGAAACTAAAAGAACAGTAGAACAGATCAACGAAACTAGGAGCTGGTTCTTTGAAAGAATTAACAAGATTGATAAACCCCTGGCCAGACTTATCAAAAAGAGAAGAGAAATGACCCAAATCAACAAAATCATGAATGAAAGAGGAGAGATCACAACCAACACCAAAGAAATACAAACAATTATAAGAACATATTATGAGCAACTCTATGACAGCAAATTAGATAACCTGGAAGAAATGGATGCATTCGTAGAGATGTATCAACTACCAAAACTGAACCAGGATGAAATAGAAAACCTGAACAGACCTATAACCACTAAGGAAATTGAAGCAGTCATCAAAAATCTCCCAAAAAACAAAAGCCCAGGGCCAGATGGCTTCCCAGGGGAATTCTACCAAACATTTCAAGAAGAATTAATACCTATTCTTCTGAAACTGTTCCAAAAAATAGAAATGGAAGGAAAACTTCCAAACTCATTTTATGAGGCCAGCATTACCTTGATCCCAAAACCAGACAAAGACCCCATCAAAAAGGAGAATTACAGACCAATATCTTTGATGAACATGGATGCAAAAATTCTCACAAAAATACTAGCCAATAGGATCCAACAGTACATTAAAAGGATTATTCACCATGACCAAGTGGGATTTATCCCTGGGCTGCAAGGTTGGTTCAACATCCGCAAATCAATCAATGTGATACAATACATTAACAAAAGAAAGAACAAGAATCATATGATTCTCTCAATAGATGCAGAAAAAGCATTTGACAAAGTACAGCATCCTTTCTTGATCAAAACTCTTCAGAGTATAGGGATAGAGGGTACATACCTCAATATCATAAAAGCCATCTATGAAAAACCTACAGCGAATATCATTCTCAATGGGGAAAAACTGAGAGCTTTCCCCCTAAGGTCAGGAACGTGGCAGGGATGTCCACTATCACCACTGCTATTCAACATAGTATTGGAAGTCCTAGCCACAGCAATCAGACAACAAAAAGAAATCAAAGGCATCCAAATTGGCAAAGAAGAAGTCAAACTCTCACTCTTTGCAGATGATATGATACTTTATGTGGAAAACCCAAAAGACTCCACCCCAAAACTGCTAGAACTCATACAGGAATTCAGTAAAGTGGCAGGATATAAAATCAATGCACAGAAGTCAGTGGCATTCCTATACACCAACAACAAGACAAAAGAAAGAGCAATTAAGGAGTTGATCCCATTTACAATTGCACCCAAAACCATAAGATATCTAGGAATAAATCTAACCAAAGAGACAAAGGATCTGTACTCAGAAAA